>NC_142112.1:8575000-8792500 GCF_056152115.1 Neolamprologus brichardi
TAATCAGGCCCCATCTTATCTTAATGACCTTGTAGTACCATATCACCCTATTAGAGCACTTCGCTCTCGCTCTGCAGGCCTACTTGTTGTTCCTAGAGTATTTAAAAGTAGAATGGGAGGGAGAGCCTTCAGTTTTCAGGCCCCTCTTCTGTGGAACCAGCTTCCAGTTTGGATTCAGGAGACAGACACTATCTCTACTTTTAAGATTAGGCTTCAAACTTTCCTTTTTGCTAAAGCATATAGTTAGGGCTGGACCAGGTGACCCTGAATCCTCCCTTAGTTATGCTGCAATAGATGTAGGCTGCCGGGGGATTCCCATGATGCACTGAACGTTGCCCTCTCTCACTTGTAGACTCTACCTTACAATATTAGCTCCTTGACGTCACTGTTGTTGTGATTTGGCTATAAAAATAAAACTGAATTGAATTGAACTGAATTATAATATATTACCAATATATTGCTATAATATTATCATCACTTGGTGTCACAGTCACATGTATTTCCACATTATTACACTCAGTATCTGGTTAGAACTCAGTTATATGAATTCCAGTGTAACGTTATGCAGCTACATTCACTGTTCGTACAGGGTTGGCTGTTATTTAAATGTTACTCTGTGAGTAGGAATAACTCACACTTCCATTACCTTGTTTCTACCTTATTACACAATTATTAGCATATTATTACTGAGCTGGAATAGAAAGTGTTAGCCTACATTAATAAATCATTGCTCCAGCAGTCAACACAGCATTTCAGTTTACAGTACAATTAAATGGAGACAGAATATCACCAAACTAAACAAACAGATCACATCAAAGTTATAAATAGACATGCTTGTCACTGCGTGAAATAAGTATTTGAGCAAAATATGTCGTAGTGCATATCTGGAGAAACCCTGTGGACACAGCAGCAGTTAGACATCTGTAGCTGGGCCCCAGGTTTGCACAGATCGCTCTCCTCTTTAAAGAAACTCTCTTAATCTTTCAGGCTGATGGAAGGAGGCTCCTGTCCAAGGTGTGATGGTTTCATGTCCTGGTGAAGCTGCTTTAGCAGAAAAACAAAGAATAACGCTTCCACCTCCGTGTCTGTGGGGTTGATGTTTTTTGGGGTTGAGATCAGTATTTTCCTTCAAACATGGCGAGTGTAGTTGATACCAAAAGGTTTGACTTTGGTTTCATCTGAACTAAAAACCTCTGAATCCTTACTGTTCACTGGAAAAGTTAAAAACGTGGCTTCTTCAGCAGAGACCCTTAAATGAAACGTTAAATGGCCTTTTTTATACAGCACAAGCATCGTTCACCCATTTGACCACCGGTATGCACAACATTCATTTAGGACCTCAGTGCCTTGGTTACAAACGTTCAAACTATTTCACTCAATGACATGCAAATCAATTTATAACATTTATGTAAGGATTATGGTTGATACTCTTCATTAAAATAAAACTACCATGAAAATGAGACTGTTCATTTCTTTCTGTGATCATTGGAGTTCAGAGAAGAAAACGTCAAACTTGAGATTCAAACCTGTTCAGTATGTTTAGTAGATGCACCTGCGCTGTCATTTTAACAATTCTATGGTGCCTTGTTGTCAAGTTACTGTGTTTTTTTTGTGGAATTTGGGTGCCCACGCTGCCCACTGGGGAAAAAAGTACATTTCACAGTGTGGCAGGGGCGTGGTCTGTGGCACTCTGCAGTCACAGTCTCCCCTTTTTCAGCAACGCAGCAGCTGACTGATCCGACAAAGAAAAACACTAAAACTGGGGCTCAGGATCGCTTCACACAAGTGAACTTTTTCAACATATGAAAACAAAACAGGAAAAGGTGACATAAGACACGTGTTTATAGCCATTAGAAAAAGAGGTCAGCACAAAGGAAAAGGCAGCGAGCCTCTACTTCTATTACACATGTGTATGCTTCATGTCAGAGTCAGGCTTGGTGCCACTAATGTTGGAGATTTAAAAGGTCTGCAGTACACACAGCTGTATGGTTACAGGATAACAGAGTCTGTCATGAGAAGAGTATACAGGTGAGTCGGTTAATCAAGCTGCTGTGCAACTACATGTGGTGTAAAAGTGTAAACGGTGTAAAATGTCTTATCTTTCATGAACCCTGTTAGTGGCATTAACGTTCAGAGACTCAACGTCTGTTTTGGAATTTCACTCTAATTTCAGGTTTTCTACCTTCAGGTGCTTCAGAGAAGAAACAGGGAACATGACACCAGCCAGCTGGCTTTGTGTTTGTGACATAACATGCAAGGTTAGTGTGGTCATTACTGTTACACACGTGTGACACTCACGCTGTGTGTGTGTGTGTCTGTGTGTGTGTGTGTATCTGTGTGTGTGTGTGTGTGTGTATCTGTGTGTGTGTGTGTGTGTCTGTGTGTGTGTGTGTATCTGTGTGTGTGTGTGTGTGTGTACGTGTGTATCTGTGTGTGTGTACGTGTGTGTGTACGTGTGTGTGTGTGAGTGTGTGTACGTGTGTGTGTACGTGTATGTGTGTACGTGTGTGTGTACGTGTATGTGTGTGTGTGTACATGTGTACGTGTGTGTGTACGTGTGTGTGTATGTGTATGTGTGTGTGTGTACGTGTGTGTGTACGTGTGTGTGTGTGAGTGTGTGTACGTGTGTGTGTACATGTGTGTGTGTACGTGTGTGTGTACGTGTATGTGTGTGTGTGTACATGTGTGTGTGTGTGTGTACGTGTGTGTGTACGTGTGTGTGTACGTGTATGTGTGTGTGTGTACGTGTGTGTGTGTGTGTGTACGTGTGTGTACGTGTATGTGTGTCTGTGTACGTGTGTGTGTACGTGTGTGTGTGTGAGTGTGTGTACGTGTATGTGTGTGTGTGTACGTGTGTGTGTACGTGTGTGTGTGTGAGTGTGTGTACGTGTATGTGTACGTGTATGTGTACGTGTATGTGTGTGTGTGTACGTGTGTGTGTGTGTGTGTGTACGTGTGTGTGTACGTGTGTGTTTGTGTGTGTGTGTACGTGTGTGTGTGTGTGTGTGTACGCGTGTGTGTACGTGTATGTGTGTGTGTGTACGTGTGTTTGTACGTGTGTGTGCACGTGTGTGTGTGTGTGTGTGTGTGTACGTGTGTGTGTACGTGTATATGTGTGTGTGTACATGTGTGTGTGTACGTGTGTGTGTGTGTGTGTGTGTGTGTACGTGTGTTTGTACGTGTGTGTATGTGTGTGTGTACGTGTATGTGTGTGTGTGTACGTGTGTTTGTACGTGTGTGTGTGTGTGTGTGTGTACGTGTGTTTGTACGTGTGTGTGTGTGTGTGTGTGTGTACGTGTGTAGCACCAAATTTAAGCATCTTAAAGTCTTCAACCTGAAACAGTCTCTCTCTGTCTCAGATAGCATCAACATTTTGCTCTGTGACCGTCTCCATGGAAATAATTCCAAACATTCAAACCATGCTTGTCACGTCACAGAGAGGAACAAAGAAATGACAAAGACATGTTTGAAGATAACTACGACAAGTAGATCCTATTTATCTGCATAACAGAGAGAGCATTTCCACAGTACGTCGACCTCTGACCAGCGCCCTGTACAGGAAGTCTGGACTGGAGTCCTAATGTCTGATCCTGCGAGTATTACCCAGCAGCCAGTGCAGAGTTCAGATGGAGCAGATGTGGGTGAGGGGACTCGCTCGGCTCTCACTGCCCCACTGTCGGAGCGCCGTCCCTGCTTTTGTTTGATGAAAGCCGAGCCTCCGTCAGCCACATTCATTATGGCAGCTTGGTAATTAACCAACCGGTAATTAACTGGGTTCATTTTTGGGTCACAGTTGGGTCACACGGGCCTGTAACCAGTAAGAGCTATTCACACTAAAACTGGTAAATGCTCAAATTCTTACCTTCACAAAGCGGGAATGTCCACAATTTAGTCTCTAAGTTGCTGAAGTTTTTAAAAGTATTTTAAAGAAGAAAAGCAGAATCAAATTATATTCATAATCACATAATAACGATCAAATCACATCAATTATACTTATTTAATTAATCTAAGAATTTATAAAGACAAAATAATAATCACGAACAGTGACAAAGGTGGCAAACATCATCCTTACATCAGTGAATCACATATGTGTAAAACCCTCATTCAAAAACTACTTCCAAATGATTCATCAGTAGAACACAGAATAGGACATTAACACAGAGAACATATTGTCGCTCTGGGGGTACAGGAGCGCAACATAAGGGCTAAAAAAAGGTGCCCTGGGCCCCAAAGTCAGAAACAGCCACGTCACAGATAAAGGTGAGGTTTATTGCTACATCAGTCGTACCAAAACTGAAAGCATAAACTCCAGGGTGAACCAAAATCAGCCAAAGTTACAAAGGAAACAAGCTTTTCCAAAGAAGTGCTACCTAAACTAGACGAGGACAAGCGCTACCCCAAACCCCCAAATTTAATAAACAAGAGAAAACGTACACAAGTAAATGGGCTTCAGTGCTGTTTACAAATGGACAAAGCTATTTACAGTACTATACACTAATCTCGCTGTTGTCAGGACACACACAGGGATTAAATACTATGACTTGGGCAGCTGAGGACAGGTCTGCCGGAGACAGCGGCAGCCAATCAGAAAAAGGAGAGACTGCAGAGACTATTAAAGGCACAGAGCACACATACAAAATGTAGTCCAGACATACCAACACACACACTGATTCATGACCAAAATATGGCCATTGTAAATGTTTTAAGGAAAGTATTTTCCCACTTTTAATGTGATGACAGCAACACATCCTAAAAGAAATCCTAAAGTCCAACTTTAGGAACACAATGAAGTGTTTCTTTTTGTGCAGCAGTCTCTAAACGTCTGATGGCCAAGGAGAGCACTTTCTGATATAACAGTCCTGGCTCTTCTTTGGTGTCATTTTTGTTTCATGATGTAGTAAGTGTGCCTTTCCAGAAGTGTAAACTGCCAAATCCACATGCGACTCCATGCCATCGGTAATGCAGGCCTTTGAGGATGATAGCAGGTCAGATGGCCTCGCTCATCTTTAGTTTGACGGATTTTCCAGAAAGAATTTCACATTTTCTGCCAACATTAATCACAATGGCAGCTTTAGCATATGCTAACCAAAGGCCATATTCTTCTTTATTGTGCTGCAAAGAATAAAATGATCAGTTACTAGTTGCAGATGTTTCTGTATCCAAGTCTTGAAGCAGTACCTTAAAGCACTTGATATAGTTTATCATTCTGTCATCACAACAGGACAGATGATTAGTGGAGCCTCATTGCGTCCCGATTTATTTGTACAGGGGCTGAAGAACGGATGGATGGTGTCAGAAAAACTATCTGTGAATGTAAACATTAGCACTTTGGCATCTACGTTGTAGAAGGACAACAGTCCCTTGTCATAGTCGACATAGATTCCCACCCGGGACGGTCTGATGGGAACCGTCAAGTTGGTCGATGGTTCTGTTCTGAAGGCAAACTCGGAGTGATCCCGAAGGCTGAGAAACCAGTATCCATGGGCGGGGCTCACGGTGATTTTACCCTTACGGTTGATGGACCGACTGGCCACGCCGAGGTCCCAATCAGTCTTCCCCCCTACCTCCACCTGAAAGAGGACATTGTGGTAATGATTAATTTAGACATTGGACACCGAATTTGCAGTGCGCTTTGATCTTTAATGTGGATGCCATAGTTTTCCAGTTATGATGGGAGATCCCCCATATGTTAAAGAAAGAAATAAAAAACACTAATTAATCAGTAATTTATCAAAAAGAAACACATAAAATCTTCTCACTAAACTCAAGATGTCATAAAGCTCCCCTTGCTCATGTCTCCACGTCCCCATCAGATGGACTGCTTTGTTTGTAGAGACTGAGAGTTTAAACTAAAACAGCTTGTTTCCGTATTGCTTACCTCCCAGTAATGGCGCCCTGAGTTGAAGCCCTGGTTGGCCAGCACACACACTACCCGGTCAAAGCGTTTCAGGTTGTCTGGTACCAGCTGATGGCGATCTCCACAGTAAACCCTTTTCCCATCTGCTGAGACGGTGAGACGTGGGTGGGCGGTGGTGGGATCCAAAGTGATGTCGACTGACAGATACAGTGATAGAGCAACGGTTAGTTCCTCCATCCTGTAACAGCTGACTTGACTTGAGTTCGGGTTAAAGATGAATGATGTAAACTGTAAATGCCAAAACGTCTTTGAAAGTTTCTAAAAACCTGCCAGTTTAGCTCGGGGCTCAGACAAAAGTAAACGCTAAAAAGTCCATACCTGCATATTCTTGAACCCTCCTAACCTCTGCAAAGAAAATGTGATAAATTAACTTGTTGACATTTTCTTCAAGTCATTTATTAGAAGAAGAATATTAGCATGTAAAGAAGCTGTCATTAAAACACTTACTCAGGTTGGGTCTAGATAACGACTGGATTGATGACGATTGCTGACCTACCAGTACGGAGAGACACATTTTTGTAATGTTCAGTTAATATTTGATGTTTGTTAATGAAAACATGATCATGCAGAGTTTGAACTTGGTGGATGGTCTTTTTTTGGCTACGTTGCTGTTGTACAGACGTTCCATTGAGTTGCAAAGGTTTACAGACACTATTTGCTCTTTTGAATCTTCAACATGACTTTACTGCCCAGTTTAACTTGAGGTGGGAATGAAGACTTACAGATTTCTGGCAGTACTCGCAGCTCTTTGTGAAACTGCTCCATCATCTGATTGACGGACCTGAGAATCACACCTGACGTCAGCTGAGATGACACAGAGACTCCGGACCAGTTCTTAGCCGGCGGAGGTGCAGACAGGGAAGGGAACGTCTGCAGGGGGATAGGAATGTCATAAAGACATACAGTCTATGTTACATATCATGTTAATCATACTATATGCTCAAAGTAGCCAAATTCCAGTTACTTAGGGCCAAGTGAGTGTAGAAAAGCGCTATATAAGAATCAGTCCATTTACCAAATAACAAATTCCAGTAATCACCGATTTCATTTTCGTCGGCGGTTTAGGAAAAGGTCCACCCTGCTGCACTCTCTTCTGCACCTCTCTCATGCACCGTCCTTCAAACTCATCCATGTACTCCTTACATGTTCACCTGTCTCCCTCTCATTGAACTCTAACCTTCATTCTCTCGTCTCTCCAGAACATATCTGCTCTTTTCCAGACTCTCGTCCATGCACTCCCTCCCCTCACTGCAGATTACATCTGGAAACATCAGTAGTTTCTGCTGGAAAGGTAGTTGGCAGTGGTTCCTGGAGTTTGCACCAAAAACCTCCCAGTAAATGCTTTGGTTGCTAGCAGATTGCTACTGACTACCTACTGGCTGAGCAGGAGTATAAGGTGTGGCACAAACCAGAAAAGTCGTACCTCAGCCACAGCCGATGTGTTTCAAAAGACACAACATTTAGTTTAAATCTTCACTTCAGCTAAACTACAGTGCTACAACACGCTGCTGACCAAATGAATCACAAACTTTTTGCCAGCTGGTTGGGGATGCTTCTTTTCTAATGACTGGTCGACTGGTCCACTGACTAACAGCAACCTCTAGCAACTGAATGGGCGACGCTCATCAGCTTCATTCACTCGTTGCTGTTGCCACCACGAGCACCTCTACAGCCCTCTCCTCCCTGGTCACGTGTCTGCACCCTAACAAACGCTGCTTATACCGAACTGTTCTGTGAGCGTGACTGGGGCGCCCCAGCTTTTAGTACCATTAGTAACCGTGGCTCTCACAATTCTCTGACAATCATTTGGTAGTTTTATGCAAACAATAACATAAAAGCATCAGGAGTAGAGTGGAGAGTGGAGAAGACATGTTCATGTCTCCCAGCAGCGAGTGCCTCTAGCAAGATGAGTAATCCTGATCCAGGGTTTCACATCTCTGCATCTCAGTTCTCACCTCGTCAGTATATTCCTTAACTGGACTTATATCTACTTTCTGAGAGTAACTACTGGAGCACTGCAAACGTCTGTATTATTTTATCTGGTGCCTCATTTCATTATTTCTTCATACCTTGAGAAAGAAGATGTAGTCCTCAGACAGAGCCAGCTGACTCAGTGCTGAGCTCCTGCGTTTGAGCTCAGCTATTTCTTCTTCCAGCTCTCTCAGCACGCTCTGAGCTCTGCGCTCTGCCGCTCGAAGAGTCATCTCTATCACCTGGGTGCCACAGACAAGGTGTGTTCACGAATATGCCGACAAATGTCTCGTCTACTTTGAGAAAAAAATAGTGTGATTGTCTCTGTAGTCACCTCCAAGACTTCAGCTTGGCAGTGCTCCACGCTGGAGATCAGCTTGGAAAAAGCACAAACGGCTCCATCCGTCTCTCTCTCTCTGCAGTATCCTGATTAAAGCACGAACAGCAACCAGCGGAAAAGTAGAAAAGAAGAATTCAGAGACAACCATAAATGCAAAATGTGACAAACCAAAGTGTATCTATTCTGTCATTTTCTTTTCTGATTTCATTAAACATGAGCAGCTCGACCACATGAATACAAACTGTTTTTAAGTGTCAGCTAAAGATCTCTGCTCTCTGATTGGCTCCTGGAACAATGTAGCACGCTATCTTAACAAAACAAACAAACAAAGTGCACGTGTGAGAGAATAAACACATACGATCCTGCAGTCGTGTTGACACCACATCACTCACCTTTATCTCTCGCAGCGAGCTGTGCACCTCCTCCACTTTTCTCTCTCTCTCACTGATGAGCTCCTTCAGCTTCGCCTCAGTAAGGCCTAACTGAGCCTGTATGAGACAGAAAACACACACTGTGTCTAATAACAACGCATTAAACAGCTGCTGCAGGTGCATGTTTATATACAATTAGATGCACAGTTTGTTTGTCAGTGACAGTTGACTTTGATTTAAAATCAACTGACAAACACTGAATATATGATTGAAGTGCAGATCTTCAGCTTTAATTCAGGGCTTTCAGGTGTCTGTGTTACTGCTGATAGACGTCATGTGAATTCTGATGAGTGAGAGCAAACATGATTGGATAATGGGCCAAAGCAAAAGCAACCGAAGAGTTTATCAAGATAAAGAAATGGGATATTATAACAAAGTCAGTCAGCCTAACTCAACTCTATAGAGCCGCTTATTGAATACAAACTGAAGGCACAGGGACACACGAACAAGCAGCAGCTGGAGATGGTTACAGTTCAGGGTTCGAAACATCAGGGAGCCGTTTTTCATTCAAATATTAAATACAAGTCTTATATTTAAATTAGGGATTCAATTCAATTCAATTCAATTCAATTTTATTTATATAGCACCAAATCACAACAAAAGTCGCCTCAAGGCGCTTCATAGATACAGAGAAAAACCCAACAATCATATGACCCCCTATGAGCAAGCACTTTGGCGACAGTGGGAAGGAAAAACTCCCTTTTAACAGGAAGAAACCTCCGGCAGAACCAGGCTCAGGGAGGGGCGGCCATCTGCTGCGACCGGTTGGGGTGAGAGAAGGAAGACAGGATAAAAGACATGCTGTGGAAGAGAGACAGAGGTTAATAACAGATATGATTCAATGCAGAGAGGTCTGTTAACACATAGTGAGTGAGAAAGGTGACTGGAAAGGAAAAACTCAATGCATCATGGGAATCCCCCGGCAGCCTACATCTATTGCAGCATAACTAAGGGAGGATTCAGGGTCACCTGGTCCAGCCCTAACTATATGCTTTAGCAAAAAGGAAAGTTTTAAGCCTAATCTTAAAAGTAGAGATAGTGTCTGTCTCCCGAATCCAAACTGGAAGCTGGTTCCACAGAAGAGGGGCCTGAAAACTGAAGGCTCTCCCTCCCATTCTACTTTTAAATACTCTAGGAACAACAAGTAGGCCTGCAGAGCGGGAGCGAAGTGCTCTAATAGGGTGATATGGTACTACAAGGTCATTAAGATAAGATGGGGCCTGATTATTTAAGACCTTGTATGTGAGGAGCAGGATTTTGAATTCAATTCTGGATTTAACAGGAAGCCAATGAAGGGAAGCCAAAACAGGAGAAATATGCTCTCTCTTTCTAGTCCCTGTCAGGACTCTTGCTGCAGCATTTTGGATTAGCTGAAGGCTTTTCAGTGAGTTTTTTGGACATCCTGATAATAATGAATTGCAGTAGTCCAGCCTGGAAGTAATAAATGCATGAACTAGTTTTTCAGCGTCACTCTGAGACAGGATATTTCTAATTTTAGAGATGTTGCGCAAATGGAAGAACGCAGTCTTACATATTTGTTTAATATGTGCGTTGAAGGACATATCCTGGTCAAAAATGACTCCAAGGTTCCTCACAGTGTTACTGGAGGCCAAGGTAATGCCATCCAGAGTAAGAATCTGCTTAGATACCATATTTCTAAGCTTTTCAGCGCCGAGTACAATGACCTCAGTTTTATCTGAATTAAGAGGCAGAAAGTTAGTGGCCATCCAGGTCTTTATGTCTTTAAGACATTCCTGCAGTTTAACTAATTGGTGTGTGTTATCTGGCTTTATGGACAGATAGAGCTGGGTGTCATCTGCATAGTAGTGTAAATGTATGCTATGTCTTCTAAAGATGCTGCCTAGGGGAAGCATGTATAATGTAAACAGAATTGGTCCTAGCACTGAACCCTGTGGAACTCCATAATTAACCTCAGTGTGTGAAGAAGACTCTCCATTTACATGCACAAATTGGAGTCTATTAGATAGATATGATACAAACCACTGCAGTGCAATACCTGTAATATCTACAGCATGTTCTAATCGCTCTAATAGGATATTATGGTCAACAGTATCGAATGCTGCACTAAGGTCAAGAAGGACAAGCACAGAGATGAGTCCACTGTCAGAGGCCATAAGAAGATCATTTGTAACCTTCACTAAAGCTGTTTCTGTGCTGTGATGAGCTCTGAAACCTGACTGAAACTCTTCAAATAAACCATTCCTCTGCAGATGATCTGTTAGCTGTTTGACAACTACTCTTTCAAGGATGTTTGATATGAAAGGAAGGTTGGAGATTGGCCTATAATTAGCTAAGACTGCTGGGTCTAGAGATGGCTTTTTGAGTAAAGGTTTAACTGCAGCCACCTTGAAGGCCTGTGGTACATAGCTGATTATTAGAGATAGGTTGATCATATTTAAGATCGAAGAATTAATCAATGGCAGGACTTCTTTGAGCAGTTTTGTAGGAATGGGGTCTAAAAGACATGTTGATGGTTTGGAGGAAGTAATTATTGAAGTTAACTCAGAAAGATCAATTGGAGAAAAAGAATCTAACTTAACATCAATGGTACTAAGAGTAGCTGTAGATAATATTACATCTGTGGGATGATTATTGGTAATTTTTTCTCTAATGATAAAAATTTTATTTGTGAAGAAGTTCATGAAGTCATCACTAGTTAACGTTAAAGGGATGGTTGGCTCAAAAGAGCTCTGACTTTTTGTCAGCCTGGCTACAGTGCTGAAGAGAAACCTGGGGTTGTTCTTATTTTCTTCAATCAGTGACGAATAGTAAGCTATTCTGGCTTTGCGGAGGGCTTTCTTATAAAGCAACAAACTATTTCTCCAGGCTAAATGATGATCCTCTAAATTTGTGACACGCCATTTCCTCTCCAGATTACGAGTCATCTGCTTTAGGGTATGTGTTTGAGAATTATACCACGGGGTCAGGTACTTCTGATTAGAGACCTTAGTTTTCACTGGAGCTACAGTATCCAGAGTCGTACGTAGTGAGGAGGTGAAATTATTAACAAGATAATCGACCTCTGTTGGGGTAGCGATCAGATAGCTGCTCTGCTCTGTGTTGGTACAGGGCATTGACGATGATAACAGTGGCTGGATTATATTCTTGAACTTAGTTACAGTGCTTTCAGAAAGACATCTACTTTGATAAAGTCCACTCTCCACTGCTGCGTAATCAATTATTGTAAATGTAAATGTTATCAGGAAATGATCAGACAGGAGAGGGTTTTCAGGAAACACTGTTAAATGTTCAGTTTCTATGCCATATGTTAAAACAAGATCTAGAGTGTGATTAAAGTGGTGGGTGGGTTCTTTTACATTTTGAGAGAAACCAATTGAGTCTAATAACAGATTAAATGCCATGTTGAGGATGTCATTTTTAGCATCTACATGGATGTTTAAATCACCCACAATAATTATTTTATCTGAGCTCAGAACTAAATTAGATATAAAGTCTGAGAATCAGACAGAAACTCTGTGTAAGGCCCAGGTGGACGGTAGATGATAACAAGTAAGACTGGTTTCTGAGTTTCACAGCTGGGGTGGACGAGGCTAAGCATCAGGCTTTCAAATGAATTAAAAGTCTGTCTTCGTCTTTCATTAATTAATAGACTGGTGTGAAAAATTGCTGCCACACCGCCCCCTCGACCTGTGCTTCGAGATTTCTGGTAGTTAGAATGACTCGGGGGTGTTGATTCATTTAAACTAACATAATCATCCTGCTGCAACCAGGTTTCTGTAAGGCAGAGTAAATCAATTTGTTGATCAATTATTAAGTCATGTACTAACAGAGACTTGGAGGAGAGAGACCTAATATTTAATAATCCACATTTCACTGTTTTACTCTTTGGTTCAGATGTGGATACTGTATTGTTCTTTCTTTGTAAATGTTTAAGTTGTTTGTTGCTGGTTTTTAGTTTGTTTTTTGTCTTTTTGGAAGCTGACACAGTCTCTATGGAGATGGGTTTTTGAGGGGGTAGCAGGAGGAGAGAAGCTGCAGAGAGGCGTGTAAGACTGCAACTCTGCTTCCTGGTCCCAACTCTGGATAGTCATGTTTTGAGGGGTTTAATAAATTTGTCGATATTTCTAGAAATGAGAGCTGCTCCATCCAAAGTGGGATGGATGCCATCTCTCCTAACAAGACCAGGTTTCCTCCAGAAGGTTTGCCAATTATCTATGAA
Source organism: Neolamprologus brichardi (assembly GCF_056152115.1). Classification (NCBI taxonomy): domain Eukaryota; kingdom Metazoa; phylum Chordata; class Actinopteri; order Cichliformes; family Cichlidae; genus Neolamprologus; species Neolamprologus brichardi. The sequence goes on from NC_142112.1 coordinate 8,587,861, forward strand.
GCCCACATCATTTCTGGGACACCACTCAGACAGCCAGCAATTTAAGGAGAACATGCGGCTAAACATGTCACTCCTGGTCTGATTGGGGAGGGGACCAGAGAAAACTACAGAGTCCGACATTGTTTTGGCAAAGTTGCACACCGATTCAATATTGATTTTAGTGACCTCCGATTGGCGTAACCGGGTGTCATTACTGCCGACGTGAATTATGATTTTACTGAATTTACGTTTACCCTTAGCCAGCAGTTTTAAATTTCCTTCAATGTCGCCTGCTCTGGCCCCTGGAAGACAATTGACTATGGTTGCCGGTGTCTCTAGCTTCACATGTCTGAGAACAGAATCACCAATTACCAGAGTTTGACCCCCAGCGGGTGTGTCACTGAGTGGGGAAAAACGGTTAGACACATGAACGGGTTGGTGGTGTACCTGGGGCTTCTGTTTAGGACTACGCTTCCTCCTCACCGTTACCCAGCCGCCCTCTTTCCGCAGCTGCTTGGGATCTGCCGGGGAACAGCTAGCGGGGCCTACGCTATCTTCGGCTGCACCAGCTACAGGGGCCTGGCTAGCTAAGGGTGAGTGAAGGGTGCGAAGCCAAGTCTCCAGTTCAGTAATCCTGGCCTCCAGAGCTGCAAATATGCTACATTTGTTACAGATATCATTACTGCTAAAGGAGGCCGAGGAGTAACTAAACATCTGACACAATGAGCAAGAAAGTGCAGAAGGGACAGGTGAAGTAGCCATGGTGCTAACGAGTCGGCTACGAGCTAAGCTAGCGAAACAGTACAGAGACAGTGAGTGAATACTATAAATTAGGTAGTGAGTACACAGAAAGTGTGCTTCGGATGAAGCACGTGAAGATTATACTGTGAAAAAAGAATGTATTTAAAAGTTGTTAATTAAACTGCTAAGCAAATAAGCTACTCAGAAACACCACTGTGTTTGAGCAGGAACAGGAAGTGATACTATACCACAGAGCGAGCGAACACCAAGTGAAACTGCATTCCTCAGTTTCTACACACTTCAGACTGTACGTATTCTTTCCCATATTTCTGAAAGAGAAAAAAAATCATCCAATCAAAACCTGGATTTGCCCGGACCACCTGGAGGTGGCCGTACTGCTGATCTCAGCTTTGTGGACAAGCGTGTTCGCCATCCAGCCTTTTCCTTATGGTGCAAAAGTGTTAAACACCATAAACTAAGGACAGAGTCCTTCCCACAACAGTCCTGAAATTAGGTGTCGTATTCCTGAGGTTTCCCTCCCAGTGGTCCATCCAAAACAAAAACAAAAAAAAGAAAGAAAAAGAAAACAACAAAAGCAACAACAACTTAAAAAAAAACTACAAACAAACAAACAAAACTCTATTCCTGTCAACATCTTTCTCTTACACAACACATACTTCACCCATTTGGAGTTTTCACCCAGACCACCTCCAGGGACACAACCTCCCCACGGCTCCTGTAGCCGCTTTGCTGAGCTCAGCACCCATTGCAGCCGGGCGTCCCCTCTGCAGCCTTTGCTTCAGTACAAAGTGCTAAAAACCATAAACCCAAAGACAGAAGAGTCCTTCCCACGACAATCCATAATTTAGGCGTCGTTTTTTTGAGGTTTTCCCTTTTTGTGGTCCGCTTGAAAACTCCCCCCAAATCAAAACAGCTCACCGTTGCAGATTCTTTTCCCATTTCTTTCCTCATAGTTCGTTAAATTCCTGCATGTGTGAGTCGCTGAAGGCCTCTAGCGGTTCCCCCTTTTTTGAAAACAAAAGAACGATGGGACTGGGACAATTTTCTCCCAGGATGGCCAGTCACCGCATACCTGTGATTCAGCGAAACTCACGTGAGGAATCCTGTTCGTGACGCCAAATTGTTATGGAAATGTTAACAATAACCTGCAACACACCCAGTGAGCTTGATTTGAAGTGGGTTTAATAAACACAATGTGGAGAGAGCATCCCAGTGAAACACCTGGACATCTCTGTCACGATCCTGGGTCTTATGACCCAGTGTTTTGAGTTTTAGTTCTTTTGATGTTTATAGTGTTTGTTTAAGCTTATTAGGTTTCTTATGTTCATTTGCTTATTAGCTCCCTCTTGTGTTTTCAACCCCTGTGACGTCTCCCTTGCCCTTCGTGTGTTTCATGTCTGTGTGTCTCATGTTGTCATGTCTGCCTCTCATGTTTCCTGTTTTATTTTGAAGAGATCTTGTGTTCCTGTGTTCATCGTGTTTAGTTTTACTCTTCCACTGTGACATCGTTATGTTCATGTGTGTCAGCTGTCCCCCATGTGTTCCCACTTCTCTCATTAGCCTCCTGTGTGTATTTAGTCTGCGTTCTCATTCAGTCTTTGTCGGATCGTCTGTGTTGTTCCCATGTCAAGTCCTGCGTTCAGGTTTTCATATATATATATAGATATGCGCTCAGCTTCATTGCCATGTTTAGAGTTTTGTTTGTTTTTCTGCCAGGGTTTTTCATAGTTCGTGCTTCCTTTCTAGTTTAGCCAGTTTAGGTTATTGCTTAGTTTGCATTGTTTTTGCCCTTTTATTTTGTACTGTTCTGTCTGCCTTAATAAACAGCTCATCAGTTAAGTTTGAGTTTTAGAATGTCTGCACCTGGGTCCACTCTTCACACTCCACGCAGTTTGCCTCTGCAAACTGTGACAATCTCTGAATTGTGGCCACAGCCCTCACATCTTATATACAGACACACAGACAAAGAACATTCCTCAAACTCTTACATGTTGGCCCCCCTCATGGGGGGGGGGGGCTATACCTCCTCCCTCAAAGAGAGAATTATGACCTTGTTTTCTGCTTAGCCATCACCTAAGGATTTACATCCCTGATAAGCAGAAGGAGTCTCACTATCTGTTTAACTTTCCACATGCATGTAAACTGGTGATGGGAGTGCTCTTACTATAGTAAAGTGAGAAAGTGATATTACTATAACTAATGTGATATGATTAAATATGTGATTAATACATGAGAAAAGAAATCTGCCACCACATGTTTTAGTGTTACTTTGTATCATAGTTCATACTCTGGTTCATTTGTAGTCTTAGTTATTCTGTTTTGAGTTTCTTATATTCCCTGTTTAGCGTCTTGATGATCAGATTCCCTCTTGTGTCTTTGGCCTCTGTGTCTCTGTGTGTGTCTGTGTTTATATATGTTGTGAGTTATTGTGTCTTGCTTCCCTCCTCATGTTTCACTCTCTTCCCCCCTGCCTGTTATGTTTCTCATGTCTCCTCTCGTTCCCTCACTCCCTCTAATCTACCTTTCCTCCACTTCTCTGTCAAACTCATGTGTCAGTCTTGCGTTCCTTATGTGTCTTCTGTTCCCTCGTCATTGTACTTTGTGTTTGACGCTGTCTCCCTAAGTATAGTGTTGCATTCTTCCTCATGGCTGTGCGTTTCCCCTGTGTGCCTCTTCATATGTTTAGTTTATATATGTCCCAGTAAAGTTTTGCATTATTTGCCTTTCAGTGTTTTTGAGTTTCCCGTCTCCGTCTGCAACCGTCTATGACATTAATGTCAAACCTCTTTAGTGCAAACAAGATACTTACTCCAGTGTATAAACTACACCTTGGACATCCATTCAAAAAAACAATCATGACTGTTATAACCGTATGACTCTGATACAGGATATTGGACTGGATTATCAAAGTTAAAGAGGTAATTGCAGGCTAGCCAACAAGCTACCAGGCTAACAGCTGAGAAAGCTAACGGCTGACCGAGGAAACAGCTGACTGAACCTGCTACCAATGGAACCAGATACAATGGGGCTGAAGAGGACTCCGTCAGCTGAGGAAGTCGGGGACATTAAAAGGTCTCTTTACTTCTTAATGGAGGAAATTTCCACTATCAGGTTGCAGCAGAAAAGTATCCTTGAACTTGTGGAGGTAAAGCTCCTTCACATCCAAAATGCAGAAAAATTACTAGACTACCAGGATCACATCACATTGTGCAACTCTCATAGACAACAATTTTACAAATGACATTAAAAAGAAGACTGTAAGTGGACTCCTGATTAAAGACATAAGTGACCATCTTCCAATTTTTACCATCTATGATAGGAATTACAAGATCAATAAAGTGGACAGTAAAAAAGAGTACAGACAAGCAAGAACAGAAGAAAGAGTCAATGCATTGAAAAAAATTTTAATGAAACAGAACTAGGGTGAAATATATCAGAAACAAGACGTTCATAGTGCGTATAATGAATTCCTTAGAATGTTTACATTATTGCATAATACCAACTGTCCAATAAAGCGATATAGTAGGAAACATAAATATATGGGCTGTCCATGGATAAGAAAAGGTCTGCAAAATGCCTCTATAAAGAAAAATGCTCTATACAGAGATTTCTTAAGAAAGAGAACTGAAGATGCTGAAATCAGATACAAAAGATATAAAAATAAGTTAATTAATATACTTAAATATAGTAAAAAGGAATACTATAAGAAGCAATTAGATATAAATAGAAATAATATTAAAAGTTTATGGGAAATACTGAACATCGTTATAAAATGTGGGGCTAGACAAGAGAACTATCCCAAGTATTTAATTTGTAATGACCGTGAAGAATATAATATGGAGGTTGTGGCAATCTTTGGATTGTACTGATATTAATAAAAATAATAATAAATTTTATTTCTGAGCGCCTTTCAAGTCACCCAAGGACACTTTACAATAGGATCAAAACATAATAAAACAATGTCAAAATAAGAACAATAAAACAAAAAGCACAGGATAAAATTAACTAACAGTGGATTCACAGTGAATATGCAGATTTGAACAGATGGGTTTTGAGTTGGGATTTAAACTGTGGGAGAGAACCAATGTTTCTTATATTTGGGGGTAGAGAGCTCCACAGTCTGGGAGCAGAGCAGCTGAAAGCTCTGCTTCCCATGGTGGTGAGGCGGAAAGAAGGTACAGCAAGCTGGATTGAAGAAGAAGATCGAAGTGAACGGGCAGAACAGGTACTGCTTAACAGGTCAGAAAGGTAAGGAGGAGCGAGGTTATGAATGGCCTTGAAGGTGAGCAGAAGTTTGAATATTATCCGGAATTTCACAGGGAGCCAGTGAAGTTCCTGAAGAACAGGGGTGATGTGCTGGTAGGAGGGGTTCTGATGATAATGCGAGCAGCAGAGTTCTGAACCAGTTGAAGCTTATGGGGGAATTTTTGGGGGAGACCATGCAAAAGAGAATTGCAGTAGTCAATACAGGAGGTAACAAGACTGTGGACAAGAATGGATGTAGACTGGGTGGAAAGAGAAGGAAGCAATCTGTTAATGTTGCGTAGATGGAAGCAGGCAGAACGGGTGAGATTATTGATGTGAGATTTAAGGGATAGTGAACTGTCTAGGATGACACCAAGGCTCTTAACCTGAGGAGAAGGGAAAACTGTGGAGTTATCGATGGTGAGTGAGAAATGGTTCACCTTCAAAAGGTTGGATTTGGTGCCAATAAGAAAGATTTCAGTTTTATTCTCGTTGAGCTTGAGAAAATTAGAGATAAACCAGGATTTTAACTCGGATAGACATTCTGTGAGGGAGGAGGGTGGGAGGGAGGAATCAGGTCTGCAAGACAGATATAACTGGGTATCATCAGCAAAACAGTGAAACTGAAGATCAAATTAGCGGAAAATGGTACCTAGAGGGAGGATGTATGTTATGAAGAGGGCCTAAAACTGAGCCTTGTGGTACACCAGAGGTGACGGGCAATAGACGAGAGCGGAATGATCTTAGTTGAATAAACTGGGAGCGGTCAAGGAGATATGATTGAAACCAGGCAAGCGGTGTGTCGGAGATGCTGAGAGAGGAAAGTCTGCTTAGAAGTACAGAGTGAGAAATGGTGTCGAAGGCTGAACTCAGATCTAAAAGGACGAGAATGGTGAGAAGGCCAGAGTCAGCTCCGATTAGAAGATCGTTAGTGACTTTAAGTAAAGCAGTTTCTGTACTGTGACATGAGCGAAAACCAGATCGAAATCTCTCGTAAATATTATTATTAACCAGGTGAACATGAAGTTGAGCTGCAACCACTTTTTCAAGTATTTTAGAAATGAAGGGTAAATTGGAAATCGGACGGAGGTTGTTAAAGTTGTTAGGATCTAAAGAAGGTTTTTTGAATCAGTCTTGAATAAGGAGGGAACGATACCGGTGGCGAGAGAAGAGTGAATGATAGCAGAGATGAGTGGGAGTAGAGAAGAGAGGCAGGATTTCACAAGCCCTGTGGGCATGGGGTCAAGATGACATTAGGCAGGCTTTGATTTACATATGAACTCGGAAATATCGGATAAATCGGGAAGATAAACAGTGGAAAACGGCTCAAAAAGGAGAAAAGGTTCTGGAGATGAGGTAGACACAACATTTGATCTGAGTTGCTGGTGGATGTTATTGATTTTCGTAGTCCAGAACAGCATCAAGGAATTGCAGGTTTCAGAGGAATAGAAGTGTGGTGGTAAAGCGTAGGGGGGCTGAATTAGTTTGTTGAGAACTGAAAACAGAGTCCTTGCATTACCCTAATAAGACCTGATAATACCAGAGTAGAAACTTAGTTTGGCCTTGCTGATGGAGTCTTTATACTGAAGTACATGGTATTTATAGATTTCTGAATCAACAGTTAAACTAGATTTCTAATATTTACGCTCTAGCTGCCGAGCTTTGGCCTTCAATGCTCGGAGGTCAGAGGTAAACTAGGCAGCAGAGTGAGCAAAGGAAACAGAGTGGGTTTTTACAGGAGCAAGAGAATCAAGGACAATGTGTAGACAATTATTATAATACAACAAGAAATCATCAGGAGTAGAATAGAAGTCCGGAATCTGAACATTGTCCAAACTGGTAGTGAGAATGTCCATATCAATGTTCTTGATGTTGCGGAACGAGATGAGACGGGTTGGCTTGGTAGAAGAGCAGCAGAGAGTGAGGTTAAATGAAAGGAGGAAGTGGTCAGTTATGGGGATTTCAGCAGCAGAAAGATTCGAGGGAGTAAGACCAGAACAGCAGACCAAGTCCAGGGTGTGTCCTTTAGAGTGAATGGCAAAGTCGATAAATTGTTTAAATTCAGAGCCTTCGAGACAAGAGGAAAAGTCTCTGGTGAGCAGACGGTCATTATTATCCATATGAATGTTGAAATCTCCCACCAAGATCACATTTGGGGAGAGAGATGAAAGATGAGTTAGTAGATTAGCAAAGTCACTGAGGAAGACAGGGTTAGGTTTGGGGGGGGGGGGGTATACAGTAGCTATGATGGTGGGAATGGGTCCAGTCAGCTCACATGCAAGGCACTCATGGGAACTAAAGGTATCAAGATTAATTGGCGGGTCATTCAATTCAATGGGCACGGTGGTTAGCACTGTTGCCGCACAGCAAGAAGGTCCTGAGTTCAATTCCAACATCAGGCCGGGGTCTTTCTGTGTGGAGTTTGCATGTTCTCCCTGTGTTTGCGTGGGTTCTCTCCGGGTACTTCGGCTTCCTCCCACTGTCCAAAGACATGCAGCTTGTGGGGATAGGTTAATTGGAAAATCCAAATTGCCATTAGGTGTGAATGTGCGAGTGAATGTGAGCGCGAATGGTTGTCTGTCTCTGTGTGTTGGCCCTGCGACAGACTGGCGACCTGTCCAGGGTGTACCCCGCCTCTCGCCCTATGACAGCTGGGATAGGCTCCAGCGCCCCCCGCGACCCTGAAAAGGATAAGCGGAAGCGAATGGATGGATGGATGGATGGACATTCAAATGCTAGCGAAAGAAGATCGCGAGACCACCCCCACGACCTGAGCAGCGAGGTTTAGAAAGGTAAACAAACCCCAGAGGAGTAGATTCATTTAGCTGAGAAAAGTCATCAGGTTGTTGCCAGGTTTCAGTTTAGCAGAAAAAGTCAAACTTAAGGTCAGATAGGAGGTCTTGGATGAGAGGCCCCTTATTTGTCAGTGAGCGAATGTTTAGAAGACCGAAACTGAGTATTTTCTTTTTTGCTAATCGCAGTCGGCGCCCCGGGCAGGTGGGCTAGAGATCGGTGGTTGACAGCCCGATCAGGTTTCCTGCGAGGGCGGCGAGTAGCAGACCAAAACGATTTAGTTCCATTGGAGTTATGGAAAATCATGTGGGACCTGCGATGGATGTATCTCCGGCGAGGCTGGAAAGTGATGTCTGGGTGGTAGTGGAGCTCCGCCGGCGACGGGAGCGACAGCTGCTCGCGAAGGTGCAGGAGGTCAGCGGCTGTATAGCGGAGCAGACCAGCCATAGGATGGTAGACGAGCGTCAGGAGAATCCATAATAGTGCCGACCAGCTCAGAAACATCTTGGGCCACATCTTCGATTATGTGGAGGAAAAGGAGCCGAGCCAGCCGGAGCGACGAACAGGTAGGCTAAAATAGCTCAAACAGTTAAGCTAGTGCAGCTCACTGAGAAGAAGACGTAAGAGCACATTCAGCTGAAATAGCAGATGTTGAGGACAAGCGTTGCAAATCAATCCCTGGCAGAGATCGATCTGCTCCTGAGTGTGAATGTCCCTGTTCATTCAAATCTGAATCCAAATAATCTAAATAATCGAAAATGTACCGGTGAGTAGCAGTAGCCAGGCGCACCAGCGTTCACTCAAGCCGGAACCCAATTGATATTGATATGATAGTGGTTAAAAGATATAGTAAGGCTATTATAAAACCGTTTACGTACATCTGTAATTTATCATTTCAAACTGGTCGATTTCCAGACAGAATGAAAATAGCAAAAGTGATACCCCTATACAAATCTGGCAACAAACACCATTTCATGAACTGCAGGCCGGTCTCTTTACTACCTCAATTCTCAGAAATTCTTGAAAAACTGTTTAACAACCAACTGGACAAATGTATAGATAAACATAAACTACTCACTGAGAGTACGGATCAAGCAGAATTCAATAGAATACATCCCAAATTCCACAGACAAAAAGCAATATGTGGATGGGTTATTCAAAGACTTGACAAAGGCATTTGACACTATAGATCACAATATATTAATAAGAAAACTGGAACGTTATGGCGTCAAAGGGGTAGTTTTAAATTGGGTCCTGAATTATTTAAGTAAGCAGTTTGTGAAATTAAATGGTGGTTGCTCCTTATGTATGGACATTGCTTGTGGTGTACCCCAAGGCTCAGTTTTGGGCCCAAAATTCTTCAACTTAAACATTAACAACATCTGTAAAGTGTCCAAGGTATTAAAAATGGTTCTCTTTGCTGACGATACAAACATCTTCTGCTCTGGTGATGATCTGCAGAATTTATTGGAGGATATGACTAATGAAATAAGTAAAGTGAAGTTCTGGCTTGATAAAAACAAATTATCATTAAATTTGAATAAAACTAAAATTATGTTATTTGGAAATAGTACTTTAAATACAATGCTAAGATTAAACTAAATGGTGTTGATATTGAAAGAGTCAGGGAAAATAAATTTCTGGGGGTAATAATAGATGAAAAACTGGAGTGCTCACGTAAGATATATTCATTCCAAAGTATCACGAAGCATTGCAATACTAAACAAGGCAAAGCAGGTATCACACGGGACATCACTTCATATTTTCTACTGTTCACTGGTTTCACCATACTTAACCTTTTGTGCAGAGGTCTGGGGCAACAACTATTAAACCACATACTTTCACTTTTTACTCTTCAACAAAAAAAAGCAGTTCGAATCATCCACAATGCAGGTTACAGGGAACATGCAAACTCACTATTTTTGCAGTCTGAAATATTGAAATTTGCTGATCTAGTGAAATTCCAAACAGCACAAATTCTATTAAAAGCAAAAAAAAAAGAACTGCCAGATTATATTTAGAGTAAGTTATAATTTAAGGGGTTTTTGTAACTTCAAAACAGGGAAGGTACGTACAACAGGAAAACGCTTTTGTGTTTCTGTGCATGGAGTGAAGCTGTGGAACAGTTTGAATATGAAATTGAAGCAATATCCAAACATAAAACAGTTTAAAAAGAGTTATAAAGATATGATCTTCTTGAGCTATAAAGAAAAGGGAAAATGTTGAAATTAAGTGAATGTCACTATTTAGAAAACTTCATGATGTGATATTATAGTATATATTATATCAGAAATCTGTTCACTATTTTTATTACAGATTATATCAGTAAGGAAGCTGACTAAATATTGACTGATAACTTATGGCAAAGGGGTGGGATTAAATAAGTGTGTACTTCTTCCCTCTCCCTTTCGACATGTAACTGAATCAGAACAGAAGCAATATTGAAATGTATTAACTTTATTTTGTATAGTATTTTTTCTCAGATTTTCTTTGCTAAATGTACCTGTATATTGTTTACATGATTGAAATAAATTAACAAACCGGCCCAAATACAGGAGAAGGACAGCTGAGAGTGGAAAAAAAATCACAAAAATAAATACTGCCAGATTTTCAACTTCGGTCTACAAGAAAATAAGAAGATCATGGGATTAGCCTCGATTGCACTTTGGACCTATTGACGGGATGCGCTCCGTCCCTTGATGCATGTACACTTTCAATTTCTGGTTGGGCTGCTTGGGTACAAAGTAAGTTTCATCATCAGATGATGAGCTTCATGTAAACATCTGCATGGAAACTGGATGCCTGGACTTCTCTGCTTACTTAGACCAAACCAAACCCTGAATTATGTCTGTGAAGGTTCTCAGTCATCCAGGTCATCGTAGTCAAAGGAGCTTGCAAAGAAAAGCGTCTGGACTTCTTTAAGTTACTTGAAGACGTTTCACCTCTCATCCGAGAGGCTTCTTCAGTTCTAAGGTCAAATGGTGGAGAGTCCCAGATATAACCCTAGTGGGAGTGTCCCCCCACAGAGGGACAAAAGGACCCCCTGATGATCCTCTAATCGCCTGAGCCAAGGTGTGGAACTGGGTGTGGGTCCCAATCAGCCAGAGTTTCGGGTGGGTTCATTGTGAAACCTGGCCCCACCTTATCATGCGAATTCCTGAGGTCAGATGGCCCAGGGTGTGAGTGGGCGTTAAGGCGTCTGGGAAGGGATCTCAAAACTGGATTATAGATGGCAGAGAGTTGGTGTCGTAAACCACCGCCTCTGTTCAAAGATGGTCGCTCACAGTGGACATAGATGGCTTCTTTCACTCCTCTTTCAAACCATCTGTCCTCTCTGTCCAAAATGTGAACATTGGCATCCTCGAAAGAGTGTCCTTTATCCTTAAGATGCAGATGGACAGCTGAATCTTGTCCTGTGGAGGTCGCTCTTCTGTGTTGTGCCATGCGCTTGTGAAATGGCTGTTTGGTCTCTCCAATGTAGAGGTCTGGGCATTCCTCGCTGCACTGTACGGCATACACCACATTGTTAAGTCTGTGTTTTGGCGTTTTGTCTTTCGGGTGAACCAGTTTTTGTCTGAGTGTGTTGCTGGGTCTGAAGTACACCGGGATGTCATGCTTGGAGAAAACCCTCCTGAGTTTCTCTGATACACCGGCTACATAGGGGATGACAATGTTGTTGCGCCTGTCCTTCTTATCCTCCCTCGCTGGTGTCTGATCTTCTTTTCTGTGCCTCTTTGCTGACTTTAAAAACGCCCATTTAGGATAGCCGCACGTTTTGAGTGCTTCCTTTACATGTGTGTGTTCCTTCTTTTTCCCTTCAGGTTTCAGATCCATTTCTCTCTCACGTTGGTACAAATCAGTAAACACTTTTCATATTTCACTGTTTTTACACAAGTAAGCAGCACGTCTTTATCAAGATCAATAAGCAAGAGTTTTAGTCAAAGGTAATGTAGTAATAATTAAACATTTTAGTATTAATATCCTGGCTTCTCGAGGCTCCGTTTTCACTGACAGTTTCAATCAAAATTAGAAATGCTGCTCTGAGACTGAGAGAACTAATAGTGCTGCCTGTTGTGCAGTTCGTTTCCAAAACACGTTATTCATAGTTGCATACAATTTTAGACTGATGTGGGCCAAAGCCTAGCATAGCCTGTAACGTTATTATGACCGGCACATTTTATGAGTGAACTTGGCTTTAAGTGACTTACAGGTTTCTTTGAAAAACACTTTCTTATATCCAGGTTCTTCCTTTTTGCTGCCATCCTCCTCTCCTACTTGCAGGTCCTCACAGTGCAGGCTTGCTGCTGCTAAAACTAAACAGAGCTCCATGAAAGGCACAGCCAATCACATTGGCCATATTTGTCACATGACGTAGAGAACGTAATTTAAATCTTTCTTCACCGCTGGTTGAACGAGACGTTGACAGATTGTTTTTTTTCTTTCTATCGCGTTTGTTTTTCTTTACTTGAAGAAATCAAATTATTGGTGGGGCCATGTCCCCTCTGTCCATGCCAAATCTACGCCCTTGGCCTAGTACATGGTTCTGTTGTTGTAATGATGGTCATGTCATCCATGTAGGCCCTAATGGGAGGAAGACGAAGGCAGTTAGGCAGTTTTGCAATCTTGGCTCAATACACACACACACACAGATACACACACACACACAGATACACACACACACATAGACACAGACACAGATACACAGACACACACAGATACACACACACACACAGACACACACGTACACACACACATGTACACACACACACATACACGTACACACACACGTACACACACACACACACATACACGTACACACACACACATACACGTACACACACACACACACACATGTACACACACACACATGTACACACACACACACACACGTACACACACACACACACACGTACACACACACACACACAGCACTTCTCTCTCACACACACACACACACACACACACAGCTCTTCTCACACACACACACACACACACACAGCACTTCTCACACACACACACACACACACAGCACTTCTCTCACACACACACACAAACACACACACAGCTCTTCTCACACACACACACACACACACACACACACACACACACAGCACTTCTTACACACACACACAGACACACACACACACACAGCACTTCTCACACACACACACACACACACACACAGCACTTCTCTCACACACACACAAACACACACACACAGCTCTTCTCACACACACACACACACATTCCTGTCTTGCATCCCGACTGAGGACCAGGTAAATGCACTATCAAAGTGAGGACCACCATTTCTGCTACACTTGCAGACAAATCTTTGCCATTTTTGAACAATGGGAAAAATCCCAAAATCAAAAATCACCTCAAAATCTTAAAACACTCAAGTAGAAAAAAAAACTCATTTTGCTATCTGAGTGAGGACATTGCCATAGGGTGCTATTTGCGTCATTTTCCACCAGGGGGTGCTTTTGTGTTTGTTTCCGTCTATATGTTTTTTCTGGTTGCATTTACTCTCTGCCATTTTCCATTTTAGTGCAACCAAATAATGTGAAAGTTAAACAGTCTGAACTTTATACATAAACACAATACCTAAAAAGTTCTGATAATCTATCAAGACCACCCTACATAACAAAAAGGTAGTATTACATTTCAAATACCGCTTTAGATTTTATTAATAATTACCAAGGAAATACCCACAATGCTGCAAGAAGAGCAAATTCAGTTTATTTCACAATCCTTCCAGAGGAATAAAAATTATTATAACAACTAAGACAACTATTAAGTCTAATGACTTACAAGTAAAATAGTGATCAATAACTTTGATCAGTTTGTTTTGACTTTTGCCAAAAAGAAAAATCACTCAAGCTGACTAACTATTAAGCCATTAAGAAGGTGAACAACTTTATAAACGAACCAAAAACATCCTGGGCAAAAACCTAGAACTTAAACTAACTTAAAAAAGTTTTTTACAAGCAGACCTTCGATTCAGAGTGACAATCGTGTTGTACACAAAGTTTTTAACATCTTTCCATGAGCGATTAACTAAGTCTTTTTCCGCTTCTAAGCATTTCATGCAGTGTTCTTTTTTTGGAATTTTCCGCTCCGCGACAAATTTTCCCAGCCATCTTTGCACTGCCGTCTTCTCTGCTTCACTCCATGGCCTCTTGACCTTCGCACGGGGGATCTCTACAAATAACACAAAAGACAACATGGAGTGTTAAACTATGTTACATACATGTTGTAAAGTTGTTTGTTTTTAAATGGGGTTCTGCTTGTGTATATTTACAGAAAATGCCAAACCAAACGGTAGGTTCAACAATTTACTCAACATTTTGTACCCAAGATATGTAGTAAGCACTTTTAAATTAAGTATTTTGAGTTTACAGAAACATGAGATCAGTTTTGAGTAATATACTTACAAAGTGAAACAGCAGCCAATTTACCTTTATACATTTTGTTTTCAAAAGTACTTGTTGCATCTAGCCTTTTAAAATAAGATGCTAACTAGTTATTCCTGCTAAAATCATTCATCATAACAATATTGTCTACAACCTGATTCATATACTGCAAACAGAAAATATCAAATACATTTAAAGCTGAAAACATCTCACCCTTTGCTTTGGCCACTTTGGTTTTTCCCCTTTTCCTCATGGCGAGTGTTACTTTCTTGGTCTCTTCTAAAACAGAAACAGACAAAAAAATGGTAGCTGTTATTGTACAATGCAGATTTTACTTGAATAGAATTTAATTAGAATACACAACAGTGTCACTACATTTCAGACAAATGCTTAAACTCACCATCTACATCTGCGAAGTACTGAGAACTTCCGTCTTTAAAAAAAAAAAAAAAATTTAATGTGCCATATCATCCTAATTCACTGATTTTTTTTTTCTATTGAATGACTCTGGAAAATCTGACCTTCATCCATCTCACTGCCTCCTCCTTTCTCCTCCTCCTCATTTCCCCGAGGATCACTCTGAGTAGCTGCTATGGGACTTTCACCTGTGACTAACGCCAGATATCAAATATTAGCCATCAGGAGTATGGTAATTACTCTTCTTTTAGTTAAGATAAATTAAAAAAGCAAAAGGGAAAAAAAAACACTGCACAGCCATTACAAGGTGGCATTTGTATAAAAATGCGTTTGACAAATGTAACAGTTTTTAAATTAGAATCTGGGTTGTGGTGATAAACCCGCAGATTTCATGTGTTTTTCAGTCTATTTCTTGCTGTAATAAAGGAGCTCACTATAGAGTGAGTGTACATGATCAAGTGTTATCTTTTGTATAGATTACTGAGCACTGAAGTCGGCCAACAGTGCGTTTATTTGGCTATAACATGCCACCCAGTTCTTTTTAACCATTAGGAACTCAAGCTAACAAGCTAACATCAGTGTCCTATATTAGTCAATGTCATATAACGTTAGGCAGTTTATCATAAATGCTGCTTATTCATGAGGCTGTATGCCAACGGCTCTACTAGTAAGCAGGTAACACTTACCACCACTATCAGAACAGCCATCATCCCTGCCTGCGAGGACCACATTATTGTCTGCAATGTAAGAAATATTGAAATGATGCAATTTAATGTGGAAATTTGTGTAAACACACAAGTCTTTAAAATGAAATTACTGTCAAATGTATAACCCAAGCTAATTTCCATTGTCATGAGCTTTAAAATACACAACACTAACAATGCACCAAAAAACAACAAGCAGTAGATCATGACTAGAAGACTAATCGTATTTTAAAACCAGTGCCCATTTAAATTTAAGATGACGCCAGTCAGGATTCAGACTGAGGTCCTCTAGTAAGGAATTCTACATGTTATCTCCTGAACTGGAAAAGCTGTTTGTCCAAACAGGGATTCAAAGTAACATCCCTGTCCACCTGGAAGCTAATCATCTCATGAAGCCAAACTAAATGCAACCTTAAGGTCACTGAGCATGTGGGAAACATGTTTAATAAGCATTTAGAGATTTGTTTAGGAGTAACACATTCACTAAAATTATCAAGCCAAGATTTATTCTAAACATACCACTGCCATGATGCTGAATTGCTGTCCAAAACTGTTGCTTGATTATATATTAATATTATATATTATATGGTGCTTGTGACCACAAATTATACCACTACATCAAAAATAAAAAAAAATAAAAACCTCAGTGGATCAAACTATCCACTGAGGCACAAGTGGCACAAATAAATGCAATAAATGCAAATATATTTGTGATTTGAAAATCTGCTCACCATTTCAACCTAACATAATATTTCACATCTGAAAAGATACATTGGAAACCAAAAATGTGTTCTGCTGTTGTACTGTAAACAGAAAGGACAAAACAGGAACACCAACATAATCAGTCCTATTCATTGTCAATTCATGATCTTTATTGTCTTAACTGAGCTCATGTATTACGATTATAGGTAAAATAAGAAGATGTTATGGCATGACCGTGTTATTGGACTGCAGAAGATTGCACAGGTCTACCACGAAGACACAGGCTGTAAAATAGGGCTGCAAACAAATGTTACTTGCAACAATTTTCTCTATTAAAACCTACTTTCATCCACTTCTGTGTCTTGTTCCTTCGGTCTGCCTGGGTCTCTTTGACTAGCTGGAGGGCTGGGAGCTGGGGGAATTACACCTATAGCAGATAATGAATTACTAGTAATTGATTAGAGAACAGTGCTAACCACCAACATTCTAAAGTTGGCAAAATACTGTGCAATTTTTGGGATTTTGAGCCGATTTTTCAGTCATGTGTCCGTTTTGGGATCGGCCCAAGTTTCGCCTTAATTGTGTGTCATCGTGCATTATACATGGGGTAACGAGAAGCAATTAACACCTCACAACCAGCTCCCAATCAAGAGTCGGATGGTTGCAAGAAAATCAAACCTATTTGAAATCCTGTCGCCCCTCGTGAGGGTGTCAACACAGCCTCTCACACTACGCACGCACAAACGCAGAAACGGAAGTGATAAAGACAGAGCAGCACAGCAATGCAGCATGTGATCTGGACACAAGCGATGGAGGCACAACTTGTAGAACTTTAGCAAGCTCATCTGCTTTTCAATGTGGCCTCACAAAATTATCACGACCACAACAGCCATGAAAAGAGTTGGATGGATGTTTTTCATTAACATTTTAGCAAAGTTGATGGTGGTGGTGTGTGTGTCTGTGTGAATGAAAGACAGAGGGAGGGAGAACGAGAGACAGATTTGGTGTTATAAGCTTCATGTTATGGATTAGTCAAGTGTCAAACTATTTGACCACACAATATCATTTGCAATTCAATATAGCAGGACAGGGACAAAAAGACAATAAATACTCTATCATACATACCAGCAACAGAAACCTCCAGGGTGCTGAGGTTCTTGCCCCTTAAGGTGCCAGCACCTTCCTCCATTGCAAACAGAAGCTTGCTTATCTTGGCAATTTGAAAGGTTTTGTCTGTCTGTCTGTAAAAGTCCTGGTGAACTCTGATGTCATGTCCCATGAACCTTGCAACTTGCTCGAGCTCTTGATCATTAAGATCCAGGAGTTGGCAAAGTGTGGCAACCTGTTTTCTTAATTTAGTTGACCTCAGAAGCTCAGGGTTTTCTGCTTTGCTTTGGTCTGCATATTTTTGTAGGCAGTCACATCCACGTATGTGTGTCATCCCACCAGGTCTAGCAAAGAGATAGGGATTTTCAGCAGGTACACCAGCTGCTTCTCTCTTTTTCACCAACAAATCGATTGACTCCTTCATTCTGTCGCTCAAAAAAAGGGGCACTTTCCTGCCTCTCTTCCCCCTGATTTCAATGCGGGTTAATAGCTTGCTTAGCTCCTTTTCTAATGGTGACAAGGTTTCGTAAATGTCTTCATTAATGGGACTTGTTTTTACGTCCTTGTAGGTCTGAAGAATCAAGCGTGATGCTTCTCCTTCACGTCGCTTGTTAAAGACAATAACCTGTGCCAAAACAGTCTCGTTCAATGTCTTGTATGCTGCCAAATCCATGTGCTGCATCAGTCTCTCTCTTGCTTCACCTTCCACGGTACGGAGATGGTCCCTCAGAGCAATCACATTTTTGGTGAGGGGAATGTCATCCTGTTTATTCCACCTCTTTTCTTGTATTGTTTGGTGAGCACTGACAGATACACTGTTCCTCCAGTTTTTGTCCAGAAGTTCCAAGAATTTTTTGGCCTTCTTCTCTGCATGGTCATCGTCATTCATAAGAGTCTGTCCAATCAGGACCTCGACTGCTCCTTTAAGACAAAATCCAATTTTGACTGCTGTTGACGGTTTGCCATATTCATTTTTGCCTGGACTAAAGTTTGCAAGATGCTTGGCAACACTGACAACAAACTGAAATTTTGATGGTTTGCACAAATCTTCAAGAACATTCACTGTCTTGTCCATATTTTTTGCAGCTAACATGAACCGGCCAAGCTCCCTCATCCTTTGTGCAATGTATTGGTGCTTAGACTTCACACGGCCATGTCTTGCATCTAGCGATTCTCCATATTTGCAAATCAGAGAATCACTCCTGATGTGAAAGGACACTTGATCTTGTCGCATGTTGTTGATAATAGTCTGACATCCTTTAGATGAATGTTTTATTGGAAGAAGCCGTGCAGAGTAACTCTGGACTCTAGAATGTCTAGTTTTTGGCGCACACAGTTTTTTAGTTTTGCATGACAGCAAATGTTTCCATAATGTCTTTTTGATAAACATTGCAAAGCAAAAAGGGCAAGGTAAATATTCTCCTGCTATAGCTTCATTAGATGGCTGCTTCCATGTTACGACTTGCCCTCTGCCTTTTTGTATCACTTTGGTGTTGTGCTTAAAGTCTCCTTTATTGCGAAGTTGTTCTAGAAGATCCTTCCTTTCTTTGGAACCTACAGGGTAGCTAAAGGCATATGCCACATCACTAATCTCCATGTGATTCCTTTGCAGGTGTCTCGATATTTTTGCTTGGGACTTCCCACAGTAAAGACAATAATGTTTTTTGTCCCATACTCGTTTGTTGTCCTCTCTTTTTGTGCATGTTTTTACAGTCACCTCTGATTTCCGTTTAGCCTTTTTTTCTCCCTTGTGATCATTTCTTTTTCTTTTCCCATATGTTCTGGGTGTCTTTTTAAGAGTCATGTTTCTCAGTTCTTCATTATCACTGTCGCTATTGCTTGAAACGTCAGTGATCTTTAGTGTCTTACTTTGTAGACTGTGGGTGTCCTCATCACTTAAGTCTGAAATGTGACTTGGCACGTATTCAGAGCCTGAACAAATGGAGAAATCCAGCTCAGAGCAATCACTTTCCTCCTGAATAGGTAAAGATAATAATCATCATGAGAAGAAATCAATTATAAGGATAGAGTTATGTAATAAAGCTGTAAAACTATCTTCCAAAAGTTGAGACGCTGTGTAAAATGCAAGTTAAAATAGAACGCAATGTTTTTCAAAGCCCACATCTTAGTGTATGGGGGTGCATTAGTGCCTATGGAGCTAGCAGCATGCAAATGTGGAAACGCATCGTTAGTGCCGAAAAAAAATACAGGTTATAGAGCAACATATGCTCCCATCTAAACATCATCTTTTTCAGGGAAGGCCTTGGATATTTCAGCGAAACAATTGTAAATTGTATAGTGCATGTATTATAATGGCAATGTTTCATAGTCCAATACTCTGAGTGCTGAAATGACCAGCCTGCAGTCAAAACCGTTCACCTACTCATAACATTTGGAGCATCATGAAACGAAAAATGCGACAAAGGCGGCCCAGGTCTGTTGAGCAGGTAAAATCTTACATCAGACAAGAATGTGACAACATTGCTCTCCTTACAGTCCAGCAACTGGTCTCCTCAGATCCCCGATGTTTACAATGTTGTAAAAAGAAAAGAGAAAATTCACAGTGGGAAACAAGGCCCAGTCGTAACTTTTCTGAGACATGGTACTACCATCACATTCAAAATGATCCTATAATTTTATTAAAATGGAACAATTTCTCAGTTTAAGCAATTGAAATGTTTTACATGTCTTACTGTTAACAAAATGTGGGTTTATGAGATTTGAAAAACATTGAATTCCGTTTTGATTTACATTCTACACAGCATCCCTTCTTTTATAGATATGAGGCTGTAAAAGAATAATGAACTAAAATGAGACGGGTTACTACCGTATGCTGACAGCCTTTATTGCAAGGAAACTTTTTTTTTTAAGTCAAACTAGTGGCATATAACAAAGATGACTTTGTTTTCATTCCACAAACTTATTGTATAAGAAAAGCTGCTATGAAGATACACTCAAATACTGTTTGATATAGAAATAACATCTAGAAATGTATTTGAAAAGACATAACATTTCTGGATACATATCCAATGTTCAAGGTTAAAGCTGACCTGAAACACTACATACATTAAGGCTAGATGACACTATGGAGGCCTACTCTTTAAAAAAAAAAAAAAAAAAAAAAGAAAAGAAAAGAAATCTCCGATTGAACACTGTCAGTGAAGCTCATTATAAAAAACAACAACAAGTGTTTACAGCATGTGTATTTCCATCTTGGCTGAGTTCAGACTATGAGGTCACTGGGTTGGTTGGTTGGATGGATACTGATAACAGTTCTACCCTACATTAGTTTATGTTAGCTAACTAGGGACAGAAAGAATAACTAAAAATAAAAGGAAGTCTAAGAGGGATCACTTTGTAACCCTGGCTGCAGCAATGAGTTTATGTTAAAAACCAAGTAAAGACTGTCAAATTTCACTTTTAGTCTCAAAGTGCTTTGTCATTGTTTGCTAGCTGTACTGAAACAGAAGAATCCACCTGTTAACTGCAGTGCTCGAGTTTAGAAAGGTGACGCTTAAAAGGTGGTGCATCTAAAACGTATTCCCACAGCAGAGAATCTAAATCACACTTAAAATATGCTGTAAATAAAAGAATCAGTGAAAACGGGGGCTTCCAGTCTATTTTAAACAGAAACTCTGAATCTAACCTGCTTCCAACCAGATGATGTGTTTGTCATCAGTTACTATGGTGACATAGTCATGTTTAAAAAAAGAAAAAAGATAAAAAAGACGCTGTTTGACTTTAACATTCCTGCATATGATTCAGTAATAATTACATGTTCAAATATTTGATCAAAAAAGGCACATACCTGTGTTTGGCTTGCTGCCATGGCTTCCTCGACCTAATACCAAAGACAAAATCCAAAGTTACTTCTCAGTTACATTTAAGTAATAACGGCTTAGAGGTGATACAGCACAAATGCACCAACATTTTTCTTAGTCTTCAGCAAGCAGGAAAAGCAGCCCATTACCCATCTCTAACATATAACTGGACTGCACTGTGCTTTCCACTATTTCCACCTCCTTTTTCCTTTTGATTTATTTACTGAAGCTCACCTCAATAAGGCTACGGGGTTGCTTAACAGTGAGCTCTCATGCAGGTGAACCTGATGTACAAACTGTGACCTGCAACTCTACCAATTTAAAGTAACATAAAAAGAATAACATTTATTTAAAAAAATAAAATAAAAAAATAAAAAAAAAAACAACCCCACAGAGCATCACAATGTTTCACCCATTTTAAATATAGTAGTATTAGGGGTTTTTTTTAAGTGTTTTATATAGGATAGCTTATATGCCCTCTGATTGGCACACTGTTAGAGTTACATCATTTTCCTTTTTTCAACATACTTTTATTAATAACTCTCTGTACATAAAACACTATTAGGACAGCATGTTATCATTTCCTCCAAGGTGTGTCATATTATAATGCTAAAACATAGTGACCAAAGAGACAACACATGAACACACTTTTGATTGTTTGAAGGCAAAGTTATAACACACCATACAAAGGCTTACATTATGTATAAGCATTTACATTATTTGCTTTAAATAGCCAAATGAATACTACATGGCAGCCTTGATGTTCCACAAAAAACACTTTCTAAAGCCTACTTTAGCAGCAGAATGCCAGGCCTTCTGTCCAGTTATGTTTAACAGTGAAAAACACCTACAACAAACGTGAGGAATAAGACAAACGAGACTAAACAGAGCACCTGCCCATCTGGGTCATGCTGATGTGCAGCTACACTAGTAAATATACTGGAGGGACAGACGCCGCTCAGTCAATGAAACAGACATTCAAAGTACGCATCAAGCCGAGAACGCAAAAAAATCCCGGACGCGTTCTCGCTCCGCCTGTTTTATCGAACATGCATCAGTGGTGACTTGTGTGGACTTGGTACAGCTAAATATCCCAGAATGCATTTCGTCCAAAACTCAAACGCGGCAATGGCGGACGAGCGGGGCTAAAAACTTTTAAATATTACTCTTTCTGGGTCACAAAATAAACTTTCGAGTTATTTTCAAGCGAGAATGTAGCTGTGTAAACTTCAAATATCTGCTCGATTTATCAAGATATCATATATTTCCAAACGCGCTCCGACGTTTTCGGAGGCGTCTGTGACCCGCCAGCTCCATAACAGACAGCGAGGTCGAGGATTATTACAGCCGGCGAAACCAGCGGATACCCCCCCCCCTTTTTGTTTTCACACAGCTGAATAAACGTCAAACAGAAAACGGATTAAACAGAAGTGTGAGACGGTCAAGAATTTACTCCAGTGTCCTGTTATATTTTAATTCAATTCAATTCAATTCAAGTTTATTTATATAGCGCCAAATCACAACAAATGTCGCCTCAAGGCGCTTCATAGATACAGAGAAAAGCCCAACAATCATATGACCCCCTATGAGCAAGCACTTTGGTGACAGTGGGAAGGAAAAACACCCTTTTAACAGGAAGAAACATCCGGCAGAACCAGGCTCAGGGAGGGGCGGCCATCTGCTGCGACCGGTTGGGGTGAGAGAAGGAAGACAGGATAAAAGACATGCTGTGGAAGAGAGACAGAGATTAATAACAGATACGATTCAATACAGAGAGGTCTGTCTGTGAAGGTTCTCAGTCATCCAGGTCATCGTAGTCAAAGGAGCTTGCAAAGAAAAGCGTCTGGACTTCTTTAAGTTACTTGAAGACGTTTCACCTCTCATCCGAGAGGCTTCTTCAGTTCTAAGGTCAAATGGTGGAGAGTCCCAGATATAACCCTAGTGGGAGTGTCCCCCCACAGAGGGACAAAAGGACCCCCTGATGATCCTCTAATCGCCTGAGCCAAGGTGTGGAACTGGGTGTGGGTCCCAATCAGCCAGAGTTTCGGGTGAGTTCATTGTGAAACCTGGCCCCACCTTATCATGCGAATTCCTGAGGTCAGATGGCCCAGGGTGTGAGTGGGCCTTAAGGCGTCTGGGAAGGGATCTCAAAACTGGATTATAGATGGCAGAGAGTTGGTGTCGTAAACCACCGCCTCTGTTCAAAGATGGTCGCTCACAGTGGACATAGATGGCTTCTTTCACTCCTCTTTCAAACCATCTGTCCTCTCTGTCCAAAATGTGAACATTGGCATCCTCGAAAGAGTGTCCTTTATCCTTAAGATGCAGATGGACAGCTGAATCTTGTCCTGTGGAGGTCGCTCTTCTGTGTTGTGCCATGCGCTTGTGAAGTGGCTGTTTGGTCTCTCCAATGTAGAGGTCTGGGCATTCCTCGCTGCACTGTACGGCATACACCACCTTTATTAAGTCTGTGTTTTGGCGTTTTGTCTTTCGGGTGAACCAGTTTTTGTCTGAGTGTGTTGCTGGGTCTGAAGTACACCGGGATGTCATGCTTGGAGAAAACCCTCCTGAGTTTCTCTGATACACCGGCTACATAGGGGATGACAATGTTGTTGCGCCTGTCCTTCTTATCCTCCCTCGCTGGTGTCTGATCTTCTTTTCTGTGCCTCTTTGCTGACTTTAAAAACGCCCATTTAGGATAGCCGCACGTTTTGAGTGCTTCCTTTACATGTGTGTGTTCCTTCTTTTTCCCTTCAGGCTTAGAGGGAACATGTTCTGCCCGGTGGTGTAGGGTCCTAATTACTCCAAGTTTGTGTTCCAGAGGGTGATGGGAGTCAAACAGGAGGTACTGGTCCGTGTGTGTGGGCTTCCGGTAAACTTCGATGTTGAGGTTGCCATTCTCTTCAATGTGCACAGCGCAGTCCAGGAAAGGCAAACAGTCATCCTTCGTGTCTTCCCTGGTGAACTTGATGTTTTTATCCACAGCGTTGATGTGCGCAGTGAAGGATTCCACTTCTTGTGTCTTGATTTTGACCCAGGTGTCGTCTACATATCTGTACCAGTGGCTGGGTACTCTTCCTTTGAAAGAGCCAAGAGCCTTCCTTTCCACTTCCTCCATGTAAAGGTTGGCTACAATAGGTGACACGGGGGAGCCCATGGCACAGCCATGTTTTTGTCTGTAATAGCCTTCGTTGTATTTGAAATATGTAGTGGTGAGGCAGAGGTCTAACAGTGTGCAAATCTGATCGGGTGTGAAGTTGGTCCTGTCCTCCAAGGAGTTGTCTTCTTGTAGTCGTTTTCTGACAGTCTCCACTGCCTCCGTGGTGGGTATGCAAGTGAAGAGAGAGACTACATCAAAGGACACTATGGTTTCATCTGAATCCAGGGTAAGTTTCTGGACCTTGTCAGTGAAGTCGGTGGAGTTCTTGATGTGGTGTGGGGTGTTCCCCACAAGAGGAGCAAGGATGGTAGCAAGGTGTTTTGCAATGTTATAAGTGGCTGAGTTTATGCTACTGACTATGGGTCTGAGTGGGACAGCTTCCTTGTGGATTTTTTTTGGAAGTCCGTAAATGCAGGGTATGGCATCCCCTGGGTAAAGGCGGTGATAAGTAAGGCGGTCAATGATTTTGTCCTTTTCCAAGTCTTGAAGGCAAGCTATAACTTTCGTTTTGTAGCTGCTTGAGGGGTCTCGCTTTAAGGCTTCGTAGGTATTGTTGTCACTGAGGAGAGTAGTGATCTTTGTATGGTAATCTGTAGTGTTTAGGACCACGGTGCATCTTCCCTTATCCGCTGGTAAAACAGTGATGTTGTGGTCTTTGCTCAGGGAAGCGACGGCCTTCTTTTCCTGTATTGTGAGGTTGGACGGAGGGACTTTGGCACTGGAGAGGGTGGCTGAGACTTTCATCCTGATTTGCTCTGCTTCTGTCTGTGATAATTTATTAATCCGAATGGCAGATTCTGTGGCTGTGATGAGGTCCACTATGGGCAACTGTTGTGGAGAAATGGCAAAATTGAGACCTTTGGCTAATACTCTCTTTTCAGGTTCAGTGAGATTCCTGTCTGAAAAGTTCTTAACCCATTTCTCCTGACTGTCTTCAGGTGTGTTTTCTTCTATGGGTTGTGTAGGTTCAGATTCAGAATGAGGAGTGTGTGTTTTTGAAAGCAAGGTGTGAAATTTCCTGCGTTGTCATTCTTTTCCTTTCGAGTGTTGGGCCCGCTGAGCCTTGTCCACAAACTTGTAAACCTCTTCTAAGATTGGAGAGGGTAGAAGTGTTTCCAGTTCCTGCAGAGTCTGGCTGATTTTGATTTGGAGGGCATCTATAGTGAAATGGACCTGTCTTATCCTTTCACTTAAAAGGTGATTTTGCGCTCTCTGTAGAATCAAGTCTGCTCTGTATCCCCTGACAGTGGATCCAAGGCGCAGGCTCTTGGGAACAACTCTGGTTTGTCTGCATCTTAGGTTGAAACGGAGATGGTTCCTATAATCCGCTAGTTTCCTTGATTCCCTTTCATACTCCCGCACCAGTTGAAGGGTGTTCCTCCCAAAATGTACGGCAATATGTCTGTGAAGGTTCTCAGTCACTCTACCTAATCTTAAAAGTAGAGATAGTGTCTGTCTCCCGAATCCAAACTGTAAGCTGGTTCCACAGAAGAGGGGCCTGAAAACTGAAGGCTCTCCCTCCCATTCTACTTTTAAATACTCTAGGAACAACAAGTAGGCCTGCAGAGTGGGAGCGAAGTGCTCTAATAGGGTAATATGGTACTACAAGGTCATTAAGATAAGATGGGGCCTGATTATTTAAGACCTTGTATGTGAGGAGCAGGATTTTGAATTCAATTCTGGATTTAACAGGAAGCCAATGAAGGGAATCCAAAACAGGAGAAATATGCTCTCTCTTTCTAGTCCCTGTCAGTACTCTTGCTGCAGCATTTTGGATTAACTGAAGGCTTTTCAGTGAGTTTTTTGGACATCCTGATAATAATGAATTGCAGTAGTCCAGCCTGGAAGTAATAAATGCATGAACTAGTTTTTCAGCGTCACTCTGAGACAGGATATTTCTAATTTTAGAGATGTTGCGCAAATGGAAGAACGCAGTCTTACATATTTGTTTAATATGTGCGTTGAAGGACATATCCTGGTCAAAAATGACTCCAAGGTTCCTCACAGTGTTACTGGAGGCCAAGGTAATGCCATCCAGAGTAAGAATCTGGTTAGATACCATATTTCTAAGCTTTTCAGCGCCGAGTACAATGACCTCAGTTTTATCTGAGTTAAGAAGCAGAAAGTTAGTGGCCATCCAAGTCTTTATGTCTTTAAGACATTCCTGCAGTTTAACTAATTGGTGTGTGTTATCTGGCTTCATGGACAGATAGAGCTGGGTGTCATCTGCATAGCAGTGAAAATGTATGCTATGTCTTCTAATGATGCTGCCTAGGGGAAGCATGTATAATGTAAACAGAATTGGTCCTAGCACTGAACCCTGTGGAACTCCATAATTAACCTCAGTGTGTGAAGAGGACTCTCCATTTACATGCACAAATTGGAGTCTATTAGATAGATATGATACAAACCACTGCAGTGCAATACCTGTAATACCCACAGCATGTTCTAATCGCTCTAATAGGATATTATGGTCAACAGTATCGAATGCTGCACTAAGGTCAAGAAGGACAAGCACAGAGATGAGTCCACTGTCAGAGGCCATAAGAAGATCATTTGTAACCTTCACTAAAGCTGTTTCTGTGCTGTGATGAACTCTGAAACCTGACTGAAACTCTTCAAATAAACCATTCCTCTGCAGATGATCTGTTAGCTGTTTGACAACTACTCTTTCAAGGATTTTTGATATGAAAGGAAGGTTGGAGATTGGCCTATAATTAGCTACGACTGCTGGGTCTAGAGATGGCTTTTTGAGTAAAGGTTTAACTGCAGCCACCTTGAAGGCCTGTGGTACATAGCCGATTATTAGAGATAGGTTGATCATATTTAAGATCGAAGAATTAATCAATGGCAGGACTTCTTTGAGCAGTTTTGTAGGAATGGGGTCTAAAAGACACGTTGATGGTTTGGAGGAAGTAATTATTGAAGTTAACTCAGAAAGATCGATTGGAAAGAAAGAGTCTAACTTAACATCAATGGAACTAAGAGTAGCTGTAGATAATATTACATCTGTGGGATGATTATTGGTAATTTTTTCTCTAATGATAAAAATTTTATTTGTGAAGAAGTTCATGAAGTCATCACTAGTTAACGTTAAAGGGATGGTTGGCTCAAAAGAGCTCTGACTTTTTGTCAGCCTGGCTACAGTGCTGAAGAGAAACCTGGGGTTGTTCTTATTTTCTTCAATCAGTGATGAGTAGTAAGCTGTTCTGGCTTTGCGGAGGGCTTTCTTATAAAGCAACAAACTATTTCTCCAGGCTAAATGATGATCCTCTAAATTTGTGACACGCCATTTCCTCTCCAGATTATGAGTCATCTGCTTTAGGGTACGTGTTTGAGAATTATACCACGGGGTCAGGTACTTCTGATTAGAGACCTTAGTTTTCACAGGAGCTACAGTATCCAGAGTCGTACGTAAATGGTAAATGGCCTGCATTTGTATAGCGCTTTTCTAGTCCTTAAAGACCCCAAAGCGCTTTACACTACATTCAGTCATTCACCCATTCACACACACATTCACAGACTGGCGATGGCAAGCTACATTGTAGCCACAGCTGCCCTGGGGCGCACTGACAGAGGCGAGGCTGCCGGACACAGGCGCCACCGGGCCCTCTGACCACCACCAGTAGGCAAACATGGGGTTAGTATCTTGCCCAAGCCAGGAGGCAGCCTGGGATCGAACCACCGACCTTCTGATTAGTGGCTGACCTGCTCTGCCACCTGAGCTACAGCCACCCAACACGTAGTGAGGAGGTGAAATTATTAACAAGATAATCGACCTCTGTTGGGGTAGCGTTCAGATAGCTGCTCTGTGTTGGTACAGGGCATTAACGATGATAACAGTGGCTGGATTATATTCTTAAACTTAGTTACAGCGCTTTCAGAACGACATCTACTTTGATAAAGTCCACTCTCCACTGCTGCGTAATCAATTATTGTAAATGTAAATGTTATCAAGAAATGATCAGACAGGAGAGGGTTTTCAGGAAACACTGTTAAATGTTCAGTTTCTATGCCATATGTTAAAACAAGATCTAGAGTGTGATTAAAGTGGTGGGTGGGTTCTTTTACATTTTGAGAGAAACCAATTGAGTCTAATAACAGATTAAATGCCATGTTGAGGCTGTCATTTTTAGCATCAACATGGATGTTAAAATCACCCACAATAATTATTTTATCTGAGCTCAGAACTAAATTAGATATAAAGTCTGAGAAATCAGACAGAAACTCTGTGTAAGGCCCAGGTGGACGATAGATGGTAACAAGACTGGTTTCTGAGTTTCACAGCTGGGGTGGACAATGCTAAGCATCAGGCTTTCAAATGAATTAACAGTCTGTCTTGGTCTTTCATTAATTAATAGACTGGTGTGAAAAATTGCTGCCACACCGCCCCCTCGACCTGTGCTTCGAGATTTCTGGTAGTTAGAATGACTCGGGGGTGTTGATTCATTTAAACTAACATAATCATCCTGCTGCAACCAGGTTTCTGTAAGGCAGAGTAAATCAATTTGTTGATCAATTATTAAGTCATGTACTAACAGAGACTTGGAGGAGAGAGACCTAATATTTAATAATCCACATTTCACTGTTTTACTCTTTGGTTCAGATGTGGATACTGTATTGTTCTTTCTTTGTCAATGTTTAAGTTGTTTGTTGCTGGTTTTTAGTTTGTTTTTTGTCTTTTTGGAAGCAGACACAGTCTCTATGGAGATGGGTTTTTGGGGGGGTAGCAGGAGGAGAGAAGCTGCAGAGAGGCGTGTAAGATTTTAGATAGCAAGGAGCAGACGGCCGAGTTTATTAAACTCCACCGAGACAGCGGTGATGCTAGACTGTCCAATTTCACAGCCGTTTACTTCTTACCTACCCGACCTCCTGAGGACGCGACCCACGAAGACCGCGAAGGCCGGGCCTAAGGAGGATGCAGCCCATGAATTTGGACACAGCTACTGATATTTTTCAAAGCTGTTGTGCTTTTTTGAAATGTAAACTCCTCCTTAAATAAATGTCCGTGATTAAGGGGAAAGGAGATAAGTTTTGGATTAAGCACCCCAAAAAACATCAAATTTGCCAAAAAATATCCCATGCTGCTGAATTTCTTTTCTTTTTATTTTGAAGATGTATAATTGTCAGTTTGTTTGCTAGCAAGCTGCTATTAACTGAGATGAACTTTATGCATTGTACAAGTTAAAAAAATAAAAATAAAACCTGAAGTAAGATACCTTTTTTTGTTTCATTTCATAAAAAAAAAATGCACAGTTTTCATGAAGACAAAATGTGAAATCTTACCTGCTGAAAGCTTTGTTTTAAATCTTGCGATCTCCAGTTTAATTATGCAGCTTCTCAGTTCGTGGACTGAATGGTTGAGATGCAAGCAATGCCCTGCAAAAGTTTGAGAGCATGCAGTGCAGGTGCGCGGGGGGAGGGGCGGGTCACTGATGGGTCATGATATCTTAAAGAGGAATTGCAGAGAGCCAAAGTATTCTCTACTTCTCAGCTCTCACTCTTAAACCTGATTTACATTGTACATTATATAAAATAAAGGAAGCCTGACATTGTTTTTACTACAGTTTAAACACATAATGAAACAACATAATAAAATTAATCTAAAGTAACATTTAGCTTTACAGTCTAAATTGGCTTAATGCATATCAGTAGTCGAAAAGAACTAAGATCCATTACCATATCTATTTTATATATATATAAAATAGATATAGATGTATATATGTGTGTGTGTTTTGGTTGTTTACACACACACTGTAAACGGCCACTGTATTAGGCACACCTTGCTAGTCCTGGTTTGGATTCTCTTTTGCCTTCAGGACAGCCAAAGTGCTGAAAATACTGCCCTGCACCTCCCCCATACCTGCTGCAGTGGGGGAGGTGCAGGGCATCAGTGAAGTTGGGAGCAGAGTGTAGCACAATATTCTGCACTTGTCATCCTTGAGGCACATTTTTCATTTCTTAGTACAGTTTAGTACACACTATAAAAGCACATACTAAAATGTATCTAAAGTCAGATTTAAATGTACAACATAATTTTACTTAATTTTACTAATTATACATCGATAGATAGATAGATAGATGCTTTGGTAGTTTACCATTGTCCATAGTGAGGATAATCATGTCCATTATATGAGCTCCCTATACCTATGCAGGCAGCCAGTAGTTCCCATGGCTAAGAACAGGACACTGAATGGGCCTCACAGCTTCCATATTAAATTACCATAAACTCATCCTCAGTACTCGCTATGTTGTCAGGCTATATATCATAACTTCTCAATAAAGTAAGAGAATGGACTCAGGGTGAGCCCTTCTGGAAGCCAAATGATTCAATTTAATGCAAAATAGGTATTTCATCTGCTCTGATGGAAAACCAGATATTTCAAAGTTTCATTAATGATGATCAAATTTTTATTTTCTTCTAATGGCTAAGCATTTTTAGAGTTGCTTAGTATAAGTAGTTTTAAAATAATTAAAGAAGGCTATGGACTAGACATGTTCTGTTTGAATGAAAAATGGTCATGCACATAAGTTGCTGACAACTTACTTTCTACCAAGAAGGAGCTAGGAAACAACTTTAAATTTCATTTTCTTTTCTGTCTCAGAAAGCATTATATGTATTCAAGTCTTTATTATAATGTACAGCACCCATCTATTCAGGCACCCATTTTCCTAACCGCTTATCTACAGCGTCAACCAGAGCTCCCAATCCATCACAGGGCAGTGTATATTTATATTCATTAGTTCACAAATCAAACATTCACATTAAATGTATAATCTACCTTCTTTTACTCAGTGTTTCATACATTAACTGTACATACAATAAATAAACTTTTTCTCCTAATATATGGTAAACATTGGAAATGCATCCATGAGAAAATTTATTTTGCGCAGTGATAAGCTGGTAACATCACACTAAAGGTGATTCATGCCCAGCCTCTCTTGCCCTGAAAAAGCATG
The DNA here is from genome assembly GCF_056152115.1 of Neolamprologus brichardi. Lineage (NCBI taxonomy): Eukaryota > Metazoa > Chordata > Actinopteri > Cichliformes > Cichlidae > Neolamprologus > Neolamprologus brichardi. The sequence continues at coordinate 8,618,924 of NC_142112.1, forward strand.
AGCAGCTTTTCTTTAAGCCCACTTGCTCCCTCCACACCAGCCCAGGACTGGTAAGGCAGACAACCCTGTTGATGACTGCCAATCGGACAAGGGAAGTCTGGGTCTCTGTGGCTCTTCATGTGGCTGTCTCTCTAACCCATCTTAAAGACAGTGGGTGCAACTGGCATTGTGACAGTGCTTCTTCTCCATTCCCAGCACCTTCATAGGGTATTGGTGTTAGAGCCTCTGGTCACTGTATCAATGGTTACTTCCTCTTTAAAAGCTGGGTTCTTTTATTTATTGGCTTTGCAAAACAAGTGGCCAAGAGAATATAATGATGCTGTTTGACAGCATCTCGTCAGATGTAGCCAAGCTGCTCTGGCATTGTTATAATTTATCCTATGCCTTCTGTGGTTTTCTTGGAGGTCTTGTGATGCTGTGTGCATCAGTTTGGCTCTCTAGCCTTTGTTGTACGTCTGCCTACCACTAGAATTAAAGAAAAACAAAGGTATTTAGAGGGCTATGCACATATTCAGATTTTCCCCTAGATATATACACTACCAGTCAAAAGATTGGACACACCTTCTAATGTAATGTTTTTTCTTTATTTGCATTGTAGATTCTCACTAAAGGCACCAAAACTATGAATGAACACATATGGAATTATGTAGTAAACAAATTGTGAGATATACCTCAAAACATGTTTTAGATTTCAGATTCTTCAAAGTAGCCACCCTTTGATTTGATTACTACTTTGGCCACTGTTGGCATTCTCTTCATGAGCTTCATAAGGTTGTCACCTGAATTGCTTTTCCAACACTCTTGAAGGATTTCCCGGAAATGCTGAGCACTTGTTGGCCCTTTTGCCTTCACTCTGTGCTCCGTCTCATCCCAAAACATCTCCAATGGGATTGGGTCAGGTGACTGTGGAGGCCAGGCCATCTGGTAGGCACTCCATCACTCTCCTTCTGGGTCACAGAGCCCTTACACAGCCTGGAGGTGTGTTTGGGGTCATTGTCCTGTTGAAAAATAAATGATGGTCCAACTAAACACAGACCAGATGGGATGGCAGGTCACTGCAGGATGCTGTGGTAGCCATGCTGGTACAGTGTGCTTTCAGTTTTGAATGACTCGCCAACAGTGTCACCAGCAAAGCCCCCCCACACCATCACACCTCCTCCTCCATGCTTCACAGGGGGGACCACGCATGCCGAGACCATCCATTCACTTTTTCTGTGTTGCACAAAGACATGGCAGGTACAACCAAAGTTCTCAAATTTGGACTCATCAGACCAAAGCACAGATGTCCACTGGTCTAATGTCCATTCCTTGTGATTCTGGTGACTCGGATGAATGTATCCTCAGCAGCAGAGGGGACTCTTGGTCTTCCTTTCCTGGGGCGGGCCTCATGTGAGACAGTTTTGTCGTAGTGCTTGATGTTTTGTGCGAGTGCACTTGGGGACACATTCAAAGTTTTAGCATTTTTCCAGATTGACTGACCTTCAGTTCTTAAACTGGACTGGATGGACTGTAGTTTCTCTTTACTTAGCGGATTGGTTGTTGCCATAATATGAATTTTAACAGTAGTCAAATAGGGCTGTCAGCTGTGCACCAACCTGACTTCTGGACAACACAACTGATGGCCCAAACCCCATAAAGACGGAAAGAAATTCCACAAATGAACCCTGACAACGTACACCTTTGAGGTGAAACCATTTCAGGTGACTACATCATGAAGCTCACTGAGAGAAGGCCAAAGGTTTGCAGCGCTGTCAACAAAGCAAAGGGTGCAATCTAAAATATAAAACATATTTAGAGTTATATATCAGCTATCTCTTTGCTATATAATTCCATATATATTGCTTCATATATTTGATGTCTTCAGTTTGTATGTACAATGTAGAAAGTAGTAAAAAACAGACAAACATTAAGTCAAAAGGTGGCCAAATTTTTGACTGATAGTGTATGGGGGGTGGAGTTGGGAGTGTACTCCGAAGCCCAGATAAACAGAGAGGGCTGTTTCAGGAATGGCATCTGGTGTATTTCCATATCGGATCAGTCGGTACCTGGGTTAACAATTACTGCCTCCTGTGCTATTGGCCAACAGAGAGCCGATGGAAACTGTGCTACTATTCAAAGACAAAGGAAGAGGAAAGGGGAGAAGCGTGTTAGGAGTCGAAGAGAAGGACAGGCAGGAGTGTGGAGGTACTATGACTGGCAAAGGGAGAGAGCTGGCTGATATGAATGGAGAGAAGGAAGGTAGATTTACTGTGTGTGCAGGACACCGGTTGGATGAAGGTTGGATGTCAGTTAGAAGAGAAAGAGGAATTCTGCAGTTACAGTGGGGCAAAAAAGTATTTAGTCAGCCACCAATTGTGCAAGTTCCCCCACTTAAAATGATGACAGAGGTCAGTAATTTGCACCAGAGGTACACTTCAACTGTGAGAGACAGAATGTGAAAAAAAAATCCATGAATTCACATGGTAGGATTTGTAAAGAATTTATTCGTAAATCAGGGTGGAAAATAAGTATTTGGTCAATAACAAAAATACAACTCAATACTTTGTAACATAACCTTTGTTGGCAATAACAGAGGTCAAACGTTTACTATAGGTCTTTACCAGGTTTGCACACACAGTAGCTGGTATTTTGGCCCATTCCTCCATGCAGATCTTCTCAAGAGCAGTGATGTTTTGGGGCTGTCGCCGAGCAACACGGACTTTCAACTCCCGCCACAGATTTTCTATGGGGTTGAGGTCTGGAGACTGGCTAGGCCACTCCAGGACTTTCAAATGCTTCTTACGGAGCCACTCCTTTGTTGCCCGGGCGGTGTGTTTTGGATCATTGTCATGTTGGAAGACCCAGCCTCATTTCATCTTCAAAGTTCTCACTGATGGAAGGAGGTTTTGGCTCAAAATCTCACGATACTTGGCCCCATTCATTCTGTCCTTAACACGGATCAGTCGTCCTGTCCCCTTGGCAGAAAAACAGCCCCATAGCATGATGTTTCCACCCCCATGCTTCACAGTAGGTATGGTGTTCTTGGGATGCAACTCAGTATTCTTCTTCCTCCAAACACGACGAGTTGAGTTTATACCAAAAAGTTCTACTTTGGTTTCATCTGACCACATGACATTCTCCCAATCCTCTGCTGTATCATCCATGTGCTCTCTGGCAAACTTCAGACGGGCCTGGACATGCACTGGCTTCAGCAGCGGAACACGTCTGGCACTGCGGGATTTGATTCCCTGCCGTTGTAGTGTGTTACTGATGGTGACCTTTGTTACTTTGGTCCCAGCTCTCTGCAGGTCATTCACCAGGTCCCCCCGTGTGGTTCTGGGATCTTTGCTCACCGTTTTGCAGAGAGGCGTGTAAGACTGCAACTCTGCTTCCTGGTCCCAACTCTGGATAGTCATGTTTTGAGGGGTTTAATAAAGTAAAGTGAAGTTCTGGCTTGATAAAAACAAATCCATCCATCCATCCATCTTCATCCGCTTTATCCGGGGCCGGGTCGCGGGGGCAGCAGCCTAAGCAAAGAGGCCCAGACCTCCCTCTCCCCAGCCACCTCCTCCAGCTCATCCGGGGGAACACCAAGGCGTTCCCAGGCCAGCCGAGAGATATAATCTCTCCAGCGTGTCCTGGGTCTGCCCCGGGGCCTCCTCCTGGTGGGACATGCCCGGAACACCTCACCCAGGAGGCGCCCAGGGGGCATCCTTGTCAGATGCCCAAACCACCTCAGCTGGCTCCTTTCGATGTGGAGCAGCAGCGGCTCTACTCTGAGCCCCTCCCGGATGGCCGAACTTCTCACCCTATCTCTAAGGGAGATGCCAGCCACCCTTCGGAGGAAGCTCATTTCCGCCGCTTGTATCCGCGATCTCGTCCTTTCGGTCACTACCCACAGCTCGTGGCCATAGGTGAGGGTAGGGACGTAGATCGACCGGTAAATTGAGAGCTTCGCTTTTACACTCAGCTCCCTCTTCACCACGACGGACCGGTGCAGCGTCTGCATTACTGCAGCTGCAGCCCCAATCCGTCTGTCGATCTCCGGCTCCCTTCTCCCATCACTCGTGAACAAGACCCCGAGATACTTGAACTCCTCCACTTGGGGCAGGACCTCATCCCCGACCCGGAGTGGGCACTCCACCCTTTTCCGGCTGAGAACCATGGCCTCAGATTTGGAGGTGCTGATCCTCATTCCCGCTGCTTCACACTCGGCTGCGAACCGCTCCAGTGCGAGCTGGAGGCCCTCACCCGATGAAGCCAACAGAACCACATCATCCGCAAAGATCAGAGATGAGATCCTGAGGCCACCAAAGCGAAAGCCCTCCGCCACTTGGCTGTGCCTAGAAATCCTGTCCATAAAAATTATGAACAGAACCGGTGACAAAGGGCAGCCCTGGCGGAGCCCATCACCCACCGGGAACGAGTCCGACTTATTGCCGGCAATGCGAACCAAGCTCTTGCAACGGTTGTATAGGGATCGAATGGCCCGTAGCAATGGGCCAGACACCCCATACTCCCGCAACACCTCCCACAGGACACCCCGAGGGACACGGTCGAATGCCTTCTCCAAGTCCACAAAACACATGTAGACTGGTTGGGAAAACTCCCATGCACCCTCAAGTATCCTCGAGAGGATGAAGAGCTGGTCCAGTGTTCCGCGACCAGGACGAAAACCGCATTGTTCCTCCTGCATCAGAGGTTCGACTAGCGGACGAACTCTCCTTTCCAGCACCCTGGCATAGACTTTCCCGGGGAGGCTGAGGAGGGTGATCCCCCTGTAGTTGGAACACACCCTCCGGTCCCCCTTCTTAAAGATGGGGACCACCACCCCGGTCTGCCAATCCACGGGTACTGCCCCTGATCTCCACGCAACATTGCAGAGGCGTGTCAACCAGGACAGCCCTACAACGTCCAGAGCCTTCAGGAACTCGGGGCGGACCTCATCAACACCAGGGGCTCTGCCACCAAGGAGTTGTTTAACTGCCTCAGTGACCTCGCCCCCGGAAATTGGCGGGTCATTCCCCTCATCCCCAGACTCTGCTTCCTCCTCGGAAGATGCATCAGTGGGATTAAGGAGGTCCTCGAAGTATTCCTTCCACCGCCTGACAATTTTCATTAAATTTGAATAAAACTAAAATTATGTTATTTGGAAATAGTACTTTAAATACAATGCTAAGATTAAACTAAATGGTGTTGAGTCAAGTGAGTCAGTGAAAATAAATTTCTGGGGGTAATAATAGATGAAAAACTGGAGTGCTCACGTAAGATATATTCATTCCAAAGTATCACGAAGCATTGCAATACTAAACAAGGCAAAGCAGGTATCACACGGGACATCACTTCATATTTTCTACTGTTCACTGGTTTCACCATGCTTAAGCTTTTGTGCAGAGGTCTGGGGCAACAACTATTAAACCACATTACATTCACTTTTTACTCTTCAACAAAAAAAAGCAGTTCGAATCATCCACAATGCAGGTTACAGGGAACATGCAAACTCACTATTTTTGCAGTCTGAAATATTGAAATTTGCTGATCTAGTGAAATTCCAAACAGCACTAATTATATTCAAAGCAAAAAATAAAGAACTGCCAGATTATATTCAGAGTAAGTTATAATTTAAGGGGTTTTTGTAACTTCAAAACAGGGAAGGTACGTACAACAGGAAAAAGCTTTTGTGTTTCTGTGCATGGAGTGAAGCTGTGGAACAGTTTGAATATGAAATTGAAGCAATATCCAAACATGAAACAGTTCAAAAAGAGTTATAAAGATATGATCTTCTTGAGCTATAAAGAAAAGGGAAAATGTTGAAATTAAGTGAATGTCACTATTTAGAAAACTTCATGATGTGATATTATAGTATATATTATATCAGAAATCTGTTCACTATTTTTATTACAGATTATATCAGTAAGGAAGCTGACTAAATATTGACTGATAACTTATGGCAAAGGGGTGGGATTAAATAAGTGTGTACTTCTTCCCTCTCCCTTTCGACATGTAACTGAATCAGAACAGAAGCAATATTGAAATGTATTAACTTTATTTTGTATAGTATTTTTTCTCAGATTTTCTTTGCTAAATGTACGTGTATATTGTTTACATGATTGAAATAAATTAACAAACAGGCCCAAATACAGGAGAAGGACAGCTGAGAGTGGAAAAAAAATCACAAAAATAAATACTGCCAGATTTTCAACTTCGGTCTACAAGAAAATAAGAAGATCATGGGATTAGCCTCGATTGCACTTTGGACCTATTGACGGGATGCGCTCCGTCCCTTGATGCATGTACACTTTCAATTTCTGGTTGGGCTGCTTGGGTACAAAGTAAGTTTCATCATCAGATGATGAGCTTCATGTAAACATCTGGAAACTGGATGCCTGGACTTCTCTGCTTACTTAGACCAAACCAAACCCTGAATTATGTTGGAAAATATGTGATGTTTTATGAAGGATCACATAAGAAACAACATTTTTTAGTTGTTTTTGTGAATACATAGTTTAGAAAGGACTTTTACATTTTCATAATATTCATGGCTGTGTGGTAAAGCTGACATTATCTCACTTGTAATGGTTCAGATTGGACACTGTGACTGGGCAGTTCTGTGCTCCAGACCACATGTTTGATACCCCTGGACCCATGCAATGAAGTATAAAAAAAATGTGTCCACACTTTGGCCTGTGAAGAGTGAAAACAGATATACGGCACTGATATCGAGTCAAATGCTTCAAAGTGTTCCTTGATGATGTGATAAAGAAGTGGCGTTCCTCCTCCAACCACAAACAGGAAGCTCTTGAAGCGAGCAGTGTCAGTGCTTGTACGACACTCACCACGAGACCTCTGAGCAGGATGGCTGCAGTCGCACAGCTCTGCTTCTCCCTGCTGTTCACTCTCATCAGCAACATTCATGCAGAAGAATTTATCGCCATAAGAGAAGAAGGAGAGTCTTTACAGTTCAAGCTCCCAGATCAAAACAGCTCCTGCATCACCTCCAGACGTGTTGGTGAAGATACTCTGGTCCTGTGGAACATCTCTGACACCTGGAACAGAAACTTCACAGTACATGAAGACCTGACAGGACGACTCTCATTTCCTGAGACATTTCATGGTTCTTCTTCATTTACTCTCAACAACCTGACCCACTCAGACTCTGGACTGTACCAAGATGTGTGCTGGACTCAGGGCAACATGACATATGAGAGAAACATCAGCCTGACTGTGTGTAAGACAGTAAGCAAGGGAGAATATTGGTGGGAAGAATATACCAGAAGTCCTGATGCCCCTGTAGACGTACAATGTAAAGGAGCAGGTGAGAATCTGACGGTGCGTTGGATCAGACATGACAGGAAGTGGCAACAAGTCCTGCTGAGTATTTTCGAAGACAGAATAACTTTTAAGGTGAATAAAGTCCAAGAAAGTTTCCTGGAGGTGAAAAACACATCACTTCTTCATGTCTTCAATGGACAACATACTGTTTACATCTGCCTGGTGATGAACCAACAGCAGTGTGTGAGCACTTACACTGTACTTTTGACCAAAGAAACAATGCTACGTTATGCTTCAGAGGGAGACACAGCTGTGCTGGAGTGTCCCTTCATGGACCCCATTCATGACCAGCCCCCAGTTTGGATGAAGGAAGCAGGTCCCTACAATATTGATCAAGAAATTGGTCGAAACTTCTTGCTGGTACTTCCATCACTAACGTTAAATGATTCAGGTATCTACTACTGTGAAGGTGAAAAAGTAATACATGCGTACTGGCTTTGGGTGTGCCCTAAATTTGGTCCACCTGCAGTAAAGGTTTTCTCAGAGGGAGATGAAGTCACTATGAGATGCTCTAATGATTTGAAAACTAGTACTTCGATCTTTATTAAGTTGATTCAAACAGAAGGTAACATTTTGTACGATGAAGAGTTCTGCAGGGACAATAGAATCATTTGTTCCTATGACAGCCTGATAATCTCTAATGTCTCACTGGAAGATGCAGGAGAGTATGTGTGTACAGGTTATAAGTCAGGTGGTGAGTGTGTGTCAGCAGAAAAATTTGTTCTGATCTACAGAGAGCCCTTTGGCGTTTACTCGACCTTCTACAGAGTCAGGTGGATACTGCTCAGCAGTCTGCAGGTGATGCTTTGTGTTGTTGTGGTCTGTGTGATACAGAAAACCAGGAGAGGAGAGCAGCTTTCAGCTCAGACACACACTTAATATGCTCATAATAATAATAATAATGATAATGATAATGATAATAATAATAATAATAATAATAATACATAGAAGTGAAGAAATCAAAACAAAAACAAACAAAAATATTATTGTAGATATGAATCTGTGACCTGACTGGACGGTTCAGTCTCTTATATGATTATATATTTTAAACATGTTGCCTTTTTCTATCTTTCGACTTAATTCTTGTTTATTTCTGCTCATATTTTATTTCAGTTATAATGATTATGTGCTTTTTTGTTTTATGTGATTTGATGTTTATCCATATCTCATTCATGTATCTCTCAGAGTATCATTTTGAATATTCTTCTGTTTCTATCAGTGATCAGTTCGATCTATAATAAATGTTAGAAACCAGTTGTAAATGTATTCGTTCTTCACTCTGATGTGAATCATTATCATCTCTCTTGGAAAATGTATTTTGTTATTGTGTTTAAGAGCAGATTCATTACAGCACCATGTTCATCTGCACTATATTGTTTTCATTGTTGTGAATAAACATGATTGTCTGATACAGCAAACACTTCATAATATGGACGTTACTGCTTTGATTGTGTTTTTATATTCTCCATTTTTGTTAGGAATCATTTCTGAAATAAAAATATCTAAATCTAATTTAACAGGCTGAACGTTGATGCTCTTCTGTCAATGACTCCATGATGATTTTCAATTTTAATAAACACACAATCCTCATATTTCAGTGCAGGATGTAGAGCAGAGTATATCAGTCAACTGGATCAGAGCTCATCAGCATTTTGAACTTAATATGCAGCCAACACACTTTAACACGTGTCTGATGTAGAGTGAAACATATCATGGAAAAATGGAAGACGAGAGGAGCTGCACATGGTTATCATCATTTATTTATTTATTTGCCTGTCCCATTTGGATCTTTAGCCATCAGAATTGTTGTTTGAAGGCCAAGAAAGATGCCATGTTGGTCCATTTGATTGACCTTTATTATAATTGTGTATTTATTTTATTTTATTATCGGTTGTTACAGACGGGACAGACATGACTGGGGGATAGGACAGGGAGAAGGAAAGAAGGAAAGAAAGAGAGGGAGAGAAAGAAAAACAGAGGGCAGAAGAGATGATGAGAAAGGGGGGAAGGAACAAAAAGAAAAACAAACAAAACACCTGGATCACCTGTATGGAGAAAAAAAACAAGAGAAATCAAACAAAGAGCAACATAATAAATACATGTTATCATCATTTATTATTATTTTTATTTTTCGTTTTTGGTGGTGGTAGAGTTTAAATTTTGGTGTTTTTTTTAATATTTTATTTTAATTAATTAAAATTTTTAATGAAAAACTATGAATTTTTTTAGCGTTATTTTTTAAAATCTTTTTACTTGACGATAGTACGTTTACTGAACATAGCTTGGAGGACTGTGCTGAATCAACTCCGTTCACTGAGCAACACAAAGGCCTACCACACCCGGTGCACGGCATTGGTGCATGGGGGTCGTAGTGCAAGACGTAATAAAAGAATAAAGTCCAAATAGAAATGCACAGTCACCAACTGCTGCACCTGTAAGAAAAAACAAACATACAACAGCTGGAACACAAAAATCTGAAAATGCACAGATACATAAATCAACAATCTTCTCCTGCAGCAGTCAAACAGTCTCGTTATCACACCTGCATGAAGCGCTGTGTAAATGACGTCATCTACCACGTGCACGCGCTATTTCTCCTGCATTGATTGTTTGTGTGTGATAACAGTCTGAAGCACAAAGCTGTACGTGAGCTCCACTGCAGTGGCTCGTGCACCGCTGCGTTCACGGTGGGACATATGTATGTAAAATGTTTACTGAAGTTAGTGAAACAGTGTTTGTAAGGACTATAAGGTCCATAATTACTGAGGCAGTTAGGCAGTTTTGCAATCTTGGCTCAATACACACACACACACACACACACACACACACACACACACACACACAGATACACACACACACACGCACACACACACACACACACACACACAGAGACACACACACACACACACACACACACACACACACACACACACAGATACACACACACACACAGACACACACACACACAGACACACACACACACAGCGTGAGTGTCACACGTGTGTAACAGTAATGACCACAGTAACCTTGCATGTTATGTCACAAACACAAAGCCAGCTGGCTGGTGTCATGTTCCCTGTTTCTTCTCTGAAGCACCTGAAGGTAGAAAACCTGAAATTAGAGTGAAATTCCAAAACAGACGTTGAGTCTCTGAACGTTAATGCCACTAACAGGGTTCATGAAAGATAAGACATTTTACACCGTTTACACTTTTACACCACATGTAGTTGCACAGCAGCTTGATTGACCGACTCACCTGTATACTCTTCTCATGACAGACTCTGTTATCATGTAACCAAACAGCTGTGTGCACTGTAGACCTTTTAAATCCCCAACATTAGTGGCACCAAGCCTGACTCTGACATGAAGCATACACATGTGTAATAGAAGTAGAGGCTCGCTGCCTTTTCCTTTGTGCTGACCTCTTTTTCTAATGGCTATAAACACGTGTCTTATGTCACCTTCTCCTGTTTTGTTTTCATATGTTGAAAAAGTTCAGTTGTGTGAAGCGATCCTGAGCCCCAGTTTCAGTGTTTTTCTTTGTCGGATCAGTCAGCTGCTGCGTTGCTGAAAAAGGGGAGACTGTGACTGCAGAGTGCCACAGACCACGCCCCTGCCACACTGTGAAATGTACTTTTTTCCCGAGTGTGCAGCGTGGGCACCCAAATTCCTGAACACAGTAACTTGACAACAAGGCACCATAGAATTGTTAAAATGACAGCGCAGGTGCATCTACTAAACATACTGAACAGGTTTGAATCTCAAGTTTGACGTTTTCTTCTCTGAACTCAAACGATCACAGAAAGAAATGAACAGTCTCATTTTCATGGTAGTTTTATTTTAATGAAGAGTATCAACCATAATCCTTACATAAATGTAATAAATTGATTTGCATGTCATTGAGTGAAATAGATCCTTTGTAATCAAGGCACTAAGGTCCTAAATGAATGTTGAGCATACCGGCGGTCAAATGGGTGAACGATGCACGTGCTGTATAAAAAAGGCCATTTAACGTTTCATTTAAGGGTCTCTGCTGAAGAAGCCACGTTTTTAACTTTTCCAGTGAACAGTAATAATTCAGAGGTTTTTAGTTCAGATGAAACCAAAGTCAAACTTTTTGGTATCAACTACACTCGCCATGTTTGAAGGAAAATGCTGATCTCAACCCCAAAAAACATCAACCCCACAGACACGGAGGTGGAAACTTTATTCTTTGGGCTGTTTTTCTGCTAAAGCAGCTTCACCAGGACATGAAACCATCACATCTTGGACAGGAGCCTCCTTCCATCAGCCTGAAAGATTAAGAGAGTTTCTTTAAAGAGGAGAGCGATCTGTGCAAACCTGGGGCCCAGCTACAGATGTCTAACTGCTGCTGTGTCCACAGGGTTTCTCCAGATATGCACTACGACATATTTTGCTCAAATACTTATTTCACGCAGTGACAAGCATGTCTATTTATAACTTTGATGTGATCTGTTTGTTTAGTTTGGTGATATTCTGTCTCCATTTAATCGTACTGTAAACTGAAATGCTGTGTTGACTGCTGGAGCAATGACGTATTTATGTAGGCTAACACTTTCTATTCCAGCTCAGTAATAATATGCTAATAATTGTGTAATAAGGTAGAAACAAGGTAATGGAAGTGTGAGTTATTCCTACTCACAGAGTAACATTTAAATAACAGCCAACCCTGTACGAACAGTGAATGTAGCTGCGTAACATTACACTGGAATTCATATAACTGAGTTCTAACCAGATACTGAGTGTAATAATGTGGGAATACATGTGACTGTGACACCAAGTGATGATAATATTATAGCAATATATTGGTAATATATTATAATTCAGTTCAATTCAATTCAGTTTTATTTTTATAGCCAAATCACAACAACAGTGAAGTCAAGGAGCTAATATTGTAAGGTAGAGTCTACAAGTGAGAGAGGGCAACGTTCAGTGCATCATGGGAATCCCCCGGCAGCCTACATCTATTGCAGCATAACTAAGGGAGGATTCAGGGTCACCTGGTCCAGCCCTAACTATATGCTTTAGCAAAAAGGAAAGTTTGAAGCCTAATCTTAAAAGTAGAGATAGTGTCTGTCTCCTGAATCCAAACTGGAAGCTGGTTCCACAGAAGAGGGGCCTGAAAACTGAAGGCTCTGCCTCCCATTCTACTTTTAAATACTCTAGGAACAACAAGTAGGCCTGCAGAGCGGGAGCGAAGTGCTCTAATAGGGTAATATGGTACTACAAGGTCATTAAGATAAGATGGGGCCTGATTATTTAAGACCTTGTATGTGAGGAGCAGGATTTTGAATTCTGGATTTAACAGGAAGCCAAAACAGGAGAAATCTGCTCTCTCTTTCTAGTCCCTGTCAGGACTCTTGCTGCAGCATTTTGGATTAGCTGAAGGCTTTTCAGGGAGTTTTTAGGACATCCTGATAATAATGAATTACAGTCGTCCAGCCTGGAAGTAATAAATGCATGAACTAGTTTTTCAGCGTCACTCTGAGACAGGATATTTCTAACTTTAGAGATGTTGCACAAATGGAAGAAAGCAGTCTTACACATTTGTAACCTGTTAGCAAAAAAAAAAGAATATCTGTGCTGTGGACTTTTCTGTTTATTGACTTTTGGTGGTAACCTCATCATTATAAGGTCAATGCATTAACATTGCTGTATTACATTTACTGTGCTGGAGCCCTGATTTGTGTCCCCAGGATTCTTCTTTGTGTGACGGTAACAATCTGACTATTATGTTCAATGCTGTGGCTTATTACCTGCAAATGTAATTGCAGCAGGGATTATGAGTGAATCACAGTAAAGGAATTTAAGAAGAAAGAATGGAACCACGGCTCTCATCCACATCGTGTAACGCTGCATATTCAAACATTATTACTGATGGAAATGACTCCAGAAAAGGTTCATAATGTCCCACAACTAAAATCCTCTGCCTATAAACTCAAATAACCAATCAGGAGTCTTGATCTTCCAGATGTGTCAGTATCACATCACAAATGTTGCCATTTCTTATCATTACAGCGTTTTCTCAGAAGCTTATTGTTCATCCATCTAAACACTCATTAGTACGTTTAAAGCTACACGTTACCTGTACTGTTATTATAAAATGATTTATCTAGTGCACCTCCTTGAGTTATTGATCACATTGCTCCTGTCAGAACATGGTCCACCTAAATCATCCTGGAGAAGAAGAATCTGCTGAATACAGGAAGGAGCAATGAATTCATTTTGAAATCTATGAAACTAAGCTGAAGGCTTTTTTATTTCCATTCATCAATAAACGATTTAATCATTGTAATTATTCTATCAGCTGTTTCAGTGATGAGTGTTTCTAAAGTTTATAATATTAGAGGGAATATTTCGTCATTTCTCTGCCATACAGATGACTGCCATAAGCACCACGTCCACATGTTCACCTGTGTTACGACCCGGCTCGAGAATATACTGATGACCGGCTTTTGTTCCCGGCAACGGTCCCACACAGTCTAGTATTACCTTTTTAAACGGTTCACTCATTATTGGAATAGGAGTTAATGGCGCAGGTGGAATGGGCTTATTGGGTTTGCCCACCAACTGGCAGGTGGCACAAGATCGACAGTAAGCAGCTACATGTTTTTTTAAGCCAGGCCAAAAGAAACTGCCCAGCACTCGGAAATAAGTTTTATTTATTCCGAGGTGCCCAGCCATGCCGGTGTTGTGCCAAAAAGTGATTGCCTGCCAAAAACTGATTTCCAATGTTTCCGTGTATTTTTTTTCTTTTTCTTTCTTTTTTTTAATCTATGTGTAATATCTTTATGTATGTTGGTAAATAGACTTCGGTGAACAGCGTTTACAAAGGGGTTATATATAGAATCCAAAAATTATCTGTTTTTTCAAGTATCTTTACAGCTCTGTGTTATTGTACTTACATTATAACCAATCCGGTCCTTTATCCTCGTTTAAAATATTTTTACAGAACTATTGTCATATTTGCTGCCATTTCTGCTGTCCTCTTGGCCAGCTTACTCTGACAAAATACATTTTTAATGTTAATGAGATTTTTTTTAACTGCATAAATAAAGGTTATATAAAAGTCACTGCCAAAAACTGATTGCGGCTTCTACCTTGTTACACGAATGTTGTTTGTGGCTCAGTATGACTTTATGTCATCCATGAGGGATGCATTTAACATATGTTTCACATATTATAGCCCAACAAGTTACTTATAGCAGTTTAAATACGAGCAATCAGTTTTTAGCAAATACCGGAAATCAGTTTTTGGCAGACAATCACTTTTTGGCACAACACCGGCATCATGTGCTAAGCTTAGCACCTGATCACGATGCTGAGATGGTACCACCACCTGTGTAACACTTGATGTTCCACTCTGATCAGAAGACCACCGCCTCATTAACACGCCATCCTGCAGGAAAAAACGGGGAAGGGTGCTTTCCCCAGCCGTGACAACGGCTGCAAAACAGGAACTCAAAGACTTGTCGTTTTCCTGAGCGCTTATCAAAGCTTCTTTCTTCACGTCGCCGCTCAATGCCGGTATTAATTTTAGCACACTGCATTTATCCCCCACACTGTCTTTCTCACGTACAGAAGGTTTTTGCTCCCCAGCCACAAACGTATCTGCGATACTAACCACATCAGCAAATTTGCGCGCTTGCGCCCGCGTAACAGCGCAAACGGGAAAAACTGTGGCTTTTGAATCAGCAGCAACAGGTGTATCCATCACTTCAGGCGGTGGAAACACTTTCCCCCCGGCCAAATCGTTGTCCAAGATAAACGACACACCTTTAAACGGCAACTGTCGTCTTATGGCGACCTTCACAGGTCCAGTTGTGATAGGTGAGTGTAGATATACTCTGTGAAGGGGCGCCCGAAGAACACTCATTTCAATTCCCCACACCAACACATCCGTGTGGCAGGCGGTTTTATCCGACAGTGGCAACACATCATCTAACATAAAAGATTGATGTGCCCCGGTGTCTCGGAGAATGGTGATAGGAACCCTGTCCTTCTCTTCCCCTGCCACCGAAACGAAGCCTTGGGAAAGGAAGGGTTTAAAACGTGACTCTACCTCCATCTCTGGGTCACACCCCTGCATCTGATCAGGACCGATAGGTGGGGAAACTACTTTGATGAGCCCCACGGGTCCCTTAGACCCTCTGCGCTGTTCTTTCTTCCACAGCGCAGGACAACTGGCGATCAGGTGACCAGACTCACGGCAATAAAAACATTCCCGCCTTTCAGTTTCCTCCTGTCTCGCCCTTCGGGTCTGTTTAGGAGATTTTTGTCTCTTATCCTGCCCTCCCCTCACTTCTCGTCCTGCCCCGGTTGGAAATGAAAAAATGACTTTATGTGTGAGGGTGAATTCATCTGCTAAGACTGCTGCTTTTGCCAGGGACATCACCTTCTGCTCATTTAGATAAACTACCAACTGATCCGGGAGACACTTTTTAAATTCTTCTAAAAGAACCAACTCCTTCAATCCCTCAATATCCTTCACTTTGCTGGCTTGCATCCAGCATTCAAACAAGCGATGTTTCTCACGGGCAAACTCCACAAAGGTTTGTTCAGCGGTCTTTTCACTTTTACGAAATTGCTGACGGTAAGCCTCAGGAACTAATTCATACGCGTGCAGAATTGATTTCTTTACAATATCATATTGGAGGCTGTCGTTAACGGAAAGGCTAGTACATACTTCCTGGGCCTTGCCGATTAACTTACACTGGAGTAGCAGCGCCCAAAACTCCTTAGGCCAACTCAAGGCAGCTGCAATACGCTCAAAAGCGTGAAAATAGGAATCAACCTCAGCCTCCCGAAACGGAGGTACTAGTTTAACATGTTTGGTGATGTCAAAACTTGGTGAAGTAACTGTGGACGTGTCAGGGCGACTCGAGACAGGTGTGGAGGCAGCGGAAACAGGTACGGAGGGTCAAACGGAGGTCCTCCGTAGACTCTACTGCCTGAGGCTCCTCAGCCGCCCCAGACCCCACCTCTGCCGCATCCGACCCCGCCTCATTCGCATCAGGCTCCACCTCAGCCGGAGACACGCCAACGGGTCCTTTGGCATCTGGCTCCGGCTCAGCCTCCGGAGCCACCTCCACGCCGCCCCTACCAGGCCGCTTTACAGCTGCCTTCGGGGAAGGGAGAATGCCCCGCTCCACCAAGCCTGCACACAAAGCATCCTTCACCTCCGCTTTCCGGGCATTATAGGACACTTTAATATTATATATTGCTATAATAAGCAAATCCGCCTTTCTACACAACTCTATCTTATCCCAGGAAGGCGAGGTAGCAAAGTCATCTAAAGAAAACTCCATCCTCCCACACACACACACACACACACCTCACACTTCCCCACACACAAAAGAAAAACCGTCCGAACAAACCACAGACCACAAAAAACGAGACAAAAAGGACGAGCCCCCAAATCATGTTACGATCCGGCTCGAGATGACCGTAACAAGAGCGGGGTGTCCCGTGACTTCCCGCGCCCAAACAGACACAGCCACAGCATCGGACTTTTAACAATGATTTACTGACAGCAATGGCACTCACGGTAGTGGGAGTGTATGATTTCGGGGTGAGCTAAGGCCAACACAACAAACAAAACACAACCTAGGCTTCGGTTCTCCTCTGACCTGTTCACGGAAAAGAAAAGAAAGAAATAACACAGTCTGACCTCCCTGGTCTAAAAACACAGGAGAAAAGAAGGCTTCCCAAAATAATCGGCAGCTCACCCCTACTTGCTCCGCACTTTACACACATGCCCGACCATTTAACCAAACAGCTATTGCTACGGCTTCTCCGTCCGGACCTGAGGCAAGTGCACGGGAAGTCTGCCACACCCCCCGCACCGCAGCTGTTCGGTCGCCCTTTTATAGTCCGTGTCCACAGCAGGAACCAGTTACATCAGGCCGTTCCTTAGGTCCACCAATCACAGCCGAGCCCCTGCACAGGTGAATTTGCATACACACATTAAGAAACAGATAACCCACCAACACAGGCACGTAACAACCTGTAAAATCTAAAAATCAGGAAGAATTTCACCAGCAGCTCCCTGCAGGCTGCTGTCGCCCTCTGCACTCTGCTCTAATCACATCAGGACTCACATCCAGTGGTAATACATCACAGACCTGTATCTTTATTAGATATAAAAACAGCAGCTGAATGAACCCAATCACAGGACAGAAGGTCTTACTGAAGTCATCAGTGACCTGAGGAGTGAGAAACTCTTCTTGATCTCACTGCTGTGTTTGATACTGTTGTTAATGACATTTGAATGAAAAGGTTTCATGATTCAGTCAGTTTAACAGGTTCCTGATTGGCTCTCGGCGTATCTAAAGAGTCGACATGTCTTACATTTCACTTATCTGTTTTAGATCTGCACAAATGTAAAATCACTCACGGGTTCCAGGTCAGGGGTCAGGGGTCAGGGGTCTGTCATAAGGAAGCATATTATATATCCTACCATTCCTCTGCAGATGATACACAGTTGTACTTCCAGAACTTTGTAGAACTGCACAGAGACGAGGCAGAAATATGTACTGTCTGCAAAAACAACAGAACCTTGGTTCCTAATTATCCTCCCTCTCTCTTCAACACAGTGAGCGAGTCAGCCACGGCATTATTCTGGTGAGATTACCACAACTGGTTTCTGACAGAGACCCTCGGGGCATGCAGTGAGATCTCTCAGGTCATCACAGGTCGTTTTCCTGTCCTGTCTGGCAGCTTTTTCAATCACAGTTATGATCTGAATGCTCTGTTGTGCCAAACACACGTTGCTCTATAACCTCTACGGGCTCGTTTGGTTATTTATTCATTTCTATTCACTTTATTTCAGTTATTACATGTATGTGATGACCCTAACTGCCACAGCTGTAAGAAAACATACATGAAACACAAAAATGTAAATGTGCCTATAAGTCAACAATATATAAAACAGAGTGTGGAGTGTTGCAGTATGTAACAGCCCCCAGGAGCCAGAGGCAGACAGAGATGGATCCAGGAGAGCCGGGCCGTCTGCAGCCACACATTTGGTTTGTGCGCGGCCATCCCAGCAGAAGGAGAGAGGCCCTACAGGGGGCCCAGGGGTCAGGGGTCAGGGGTCAGTTCTTGGGAGCAAGCAGACCTGAGATCAGTGTGTGTGTGTGTGTGTGTGTACAGGTGTACGTGTGTGTACGTGTGTGTGTACGTGTGTGTACATGTGTGTGTACGTGTGTGTACGTGTATGTGTGTGTGTGTAAGTGTGTGTGTGTGTGTGTGTGTACGTGTGTGTGTGTGTACGTGTGTGTACGTGTGTGTGTGTGTACGTGTGTGTGTGTGTACGTGTGTGTACGTGTGTACGTGTGTGTACGTGTATGTATGTGTGTGTACATGTGTGTGTGTGTGTGTGTACGTGTGTGTACGTGTGTGTGTGTGTGTGTACGTGTGTGTACGTGTGTGTACGTGTGTGTGTGTATGTGTATGTGTGTACATGTGTGTGTGTGTGTGTGTGTGTGTGTGTGTGTGAGAAGAGCTGTGTGTGTGTGCGTGTGTGTGTGAGAAATGCTGTGTGTGTGTGTGTGTGTGTGTGTGTGTGTGTGTGTGTGTGAGAGAAGTGCTGTGTGTGTGTGTGTGTGTGTGTGTGTGAGAAGAGCTGTGTGTGTGTGTGTTTGTGTGTGTGTGTGAGAGAAGTGCTGTCTGTGTGTGTGTGTGTGTCTGTGTGTGTTTGTGTGTGTGTGTGTGTGTGAGAAGAGATGTGTGTGTGTGTGTGAGAGAAGAGCTGTGTGTGTGTGTGTGTGTGTGCGTGTGTGTGTGTGTGAGAAGTGCTGTGTGTGTGTGTGTGTGTGTGTGTGTGAGAAATGCTGTGTGTGTGTGTGTGTGAGAAGAGCTATGTGTGTGTGTGACTGTGTGTGTGTACGTGTGTGTGAGAAGAGCTGTGTGTGTGTGTGTGTGTGTGTGTGTGTGTGTGTGAGAAGAGCTGTGTGTGTGTTTGTGTGTGTGTGTGTGTGTGAGAGAAGTGATGTGTGTGTGTGTGTGTGTGTGAGAAGAGCTGTGTGTGTGTGTGTGTGTGTGTGTGAGAAGAGCTGTGTGTGTGTGTGTGTGTGTGTGTGTGTGTGTGAGAAGAGCTGTGTGTGTGTGTGTGTGTGTGTAGGTGTGTGTGTGTGTGTGTGTGTGTGTGTGTGTGTGTGTGTGTAGGTGTGTGTGTGTATCTGTGTGTGTGTGTGTGTGTGTGTGTGTGTGTATTGAGCCAAGATTGCAAAACTGCCTTCGTCTTCCTCCCGTTAGGGCCTACATGGATGACATGACCATCATTACAACAACAGAACCATGTACTAGGCCAAGGGCGTAGATTTGGCATGGACAGAGGGGGCATGGCCCCACCAATAATTTGATTTCTTCAAGTAAAGAAAAACAAACGCGATAGAAAGAAAAAAACAATCTGTCAACGTCTCATTCAACCAGCGGTGAAGAAAGATTTAAATTACGTTCTCTACCTCATGTGACAAATATGGCCAATGTGACTGGCTGTGCCTTTCAGGGAGCTCTGTTTAGTTTTAGCAGCAGCAAGCCTGCACTGTGAGGACCTGCAAGTAGGAGAGGAGGACGGCAGCAAAAAGGAAGAACCTGGATATAAGAAAGTGTTTTTCAAAGAAACCTGTAAGTCACTTAAAGCCAAGTTCACTCATAAAATGTGCCGGTCATAATAACGTTACAGGCTATGCTAGGCTTTGGCCCACATCAGTCTAAAATTGTATGCAACCATGAATAACGTGTTTTGGAAACTAACTGCACAACAGGCAGCACTATTAGTTCTCTCAGTCTCAGAGCAGCATTTCTAATTTTGACTGAAACTGTCAGAGAAAACGGAGCCTCGAGAAGCCAGGATATTAATACTAAAATGTTTAATTATTACTACATTACCTTTGACTAAAACTCTTGTTTGCGAGCAGCTTATTGATCTTGATAAAGACGTGCTGCTTACTTGTGTAAAAACAGTGAAATATAAAAAGTGTTTACTAATTTGTACCAACGTGAGAGAGAAATGGATCTGAAACCACTGAAACCAGAGTGTTTGCAGACACACAGATAATGAAGACATGCTGCTCGGAAATGCTAGATACAGATAAAAATGGAGTGTGTGTGTGTGTGTGTGTGTGTGTGTGTGTGTGTGTATGTGTGTGTGTGTGTGTGTGTGTGCGTGTATCTGTGTGTGTGTGTGTGTCTAACTGCCTCAGTAATTATGGACCTTATAGTCCTTACAAACACTGTTTCACTAACTTTAGTAAACATTTTACATACATATGTCCCACCGTGAACGCAGCGGTGCACGAGCCACTGCAGTGGAGCTCACGTACAGCTTTGTGCTTCAGACTGTTATCACACACAAACAATCAATGCAGGAGAAATAGCGCGTGCACGTGGTAGATGCCGTCATTTACACAGCGCTTCATGCAGGTGTGATAACGAGACTGTTTGACTGCTGCAGGAGAAGATTGTTGATTTATGTATCTGTGCATTTTCAGATTTTTGTGTTCCAGCTGTTGTATGTTTGTTTTTTCTTACAGGTGCAGCAGTTGGTGACTGTGCATTTCTATTTGGACTCTATTCTTTTATTACATCTTGCACTACGACCCCCATGCACCAATGCCGTGCACCGGGTGTGGTAGGCCTTTGTGTTGCTCAGTGAACGGAGTTTATTCAGCGCAGTCCTCCAAGCTATGTGCAGTAAACGTACTATCATCAAGTAAAAAGATTTTAAAAAATAACGCTAAAAAAATTCATAGTTTTTCATTAAAACATTTTAATTAATTAAAATAAAATATTAAAAAAAACACCAAAATTTAAACTCTACCACCACCAAAAACAAAAAATAAAAATAATAATAAATGATGATAACATGTATTTATTATGTTGCTCTTTGTTTGATTTCTCTTCTGTTTTTTTTCTCCATACAGGTGATCCAGGTGTTTGTTTGTTTTTCTTTTTGTTCCTTCCCCCCTTTCTCATCATCTCTTCTGCCCTCTGTTTTTCTTTCTCTCCCTCTCTTTCTTTCCTTCTTTCCTTCTCCCTGTCCTATCCCCCAGTCATGTCTGTCCCGTCTGTAACAACCGATAATAAAATAAAATAAATACACAATTATAATAAAGGTCAATCAAATGGACCAACATGGCATCTTTCTTGGCCTTCAAACAACAATTCTGATGGCTAAAGATCCAAATGGGACAGGCAAATAAATAAATGAATAAATAAATGATGATAACCATGTGCAGCTCCTCTCGTCTTCCATTTTTCCATGATATGTTTCACTCTACATCAGACACGTGTTAAAGTGTGTTGGCTGCATATTAAGTTCAAAATGCTGATGAGCTCTGATCCAGTTGACTGATATACTCTGCTCTACATCCTGCACTGAAATATGAGGATTGTGTGTTTATTAAAATTGAAAATCATCATGGAGTCATTGACAGAAGAGCATCAACGTTCAGCCTGTTAAATTAGATTTAGATATTTTTATTTCAGAAATGATTCCTAACAAAAATGGAGAATATAAAAACACAATCAAAGCAGTAACGTCCATATTATGAAGTGTTTGCTGTATCAGACAATCATGTTTATTCACAACAATGAAAACAATATAGTGCAGATGAACATGGTGCTGTAATGAATCTGCTCTTAAACACAATAACAAAATACATTTTCCAAGAGAGATGATAATGATTCACATCAGAGTGAAGAACGAATACATTTACAACTGGTTTCTAACATTTATTATAGATCGAACTGATCACTGATAGAAACAGAAGAATATTCAAAATGATACTCTGAGAGATACATGAATGAGATATGGATAAACATCAAATCACATAAAACAAAAAAGCACATAATCATTATAACTGAAATAAAATATGAGCAGAAATAAACAAGAATTAAGTCGAAAGATAGAAAAAGGCAACATGTTTAAAATATATAATCATATAAGAGACTGAACCGTCCAGTCAGGTCACAGATTCATATCTACAATAATATTTTTGTTTGTTTTTGTTTTGATTTCTTCACTTCTATGTATTATTATTATTATTATTATTATTATCATTATCATTATCATTATTATTATTATTATGAGCATATTAAGTGTGTGTCTGAGCTGAAAGCTGCTCTCCTCTCCTGGTTTTCTGTATCACACAGACCACAACAACACAAAGCATCACCTGCAGACTGCTGAGCAGTATCCACCTGACTCTGTAGAAGGTCGAGTAAACGCCAAAGGGCTCTCTGTAGATCAGAACAAATTTTTCTGCTGACACACACTCACCACCTGACTTATAACCTGTACACACATACTCTCCTGCATCTTCCAGTGAGACATTAGAGATTATCAGGCTGTCATAGGAACAAATGATTCTATTGTCCCTGCAGAACTCTTCATCGTACAAAATGTTACCTTCTGTTTGAATCAACTTAATAAAGATCGAAGTACTAGTTTTCAAATCATTAGAGCATCTCATAGTGACTTCATCTCCCTCTGAGAAAACCTTTACTGCAGGTGGACCAAATTTAGGGCACACCCAAAGCCAGTACGCATGTATTACTTTTTCACCTTCACAGTAGTAGATACCTGAATCATTTAACGTTAGTGATGGAAGTACCAGCGAGAAGTTTCGACCAATTTCTTGATCAATATTGTAGGGACCTGCTTCCTTCATCCAAACTGGGGGCTGGTCATGAATGGGGTCCATGAAGGGACACTCCAGCACAGCTGTGTCTCCCTCTGAAGCATAACGTAGCATTGTTTCTTTGGTCAAAAGTACAGTGTAAGTGCTCACACACTGCTGTTGGTTCATCACCAGGCAGATGTAAACAGTATGTTGTCCATTGAAGACATGAAGAAGTGATGTGTTTTTCACCTCCAGGAAACTTTCTTGGACTTTATTCACCTTAAAAGTTATTCTGTCTTCGAAAATACTCAGCAGGACTTGTTGCCACTTCCTGTCATGTCTGATCCAACGCACCGTCAGATTCTCACCTGCTCCTTTACATTGTACGTCTACAGGGGCATCAGGACTTCTGGTATATTCTTCCCACCAATATTCTCCCTTGCTTACTGTCTTACACACAGTCAGGCTGATGTTTCTCTCATATGTCATGTTGCCCTGAGTCCAGCACACATCTTGGTACAGTCCAGAGTCTGAGTGGGTCAGGTTGTTGAGAGTAAATGAAGAAGAACCATGAAATGTCTCAGGAAATGAGAGTCGTCCTGTCAGGTCTTCATGTACTGTGAAGTTTCTGTTCCAGGTGTCAGAGATGTTCCACAGGACCAGAGTATCTTCACCAACACGTCTGGAGGTGATGCAGGAGCTGTTTTGATCTGGGAGCTTGAACTGTAAAGACTCTCCTTCTTCTCTTATGGCGATAAATTCTTCTGCATGAATGTTGCTGATGAGAGTGAACAGCAGGGAGAAGCAGAGCTGTGCGACTGCAGCCATCCTGCTCAGAGGTCTTGTGGTGAGTGTCGTACAAGCACTGACACTGCTCGCTTCAAGAGCTTCCTGTTTGTGGTTGGAGGAGGAACGCCACTTCTTTATCACATCATCAAGGAACACTTTGAAGCATTTGACTCGATATCAGTGCCGTATATCTGTTTTCACTCTTCACAGGCCAAAGTGTGGACACATTTTTTTTATACTTCATTGCATGGGTCCAGGGGTATCAAACATGTGGTCTGGAGCACAGAACTGCCCAGTCACAGTGTCCAATCTGAACCATTACAAGTGAGATAATGTCAGCTTTACCACACAGCCATGAATATTATGAAAATGTAAAAGTCCTTTCTAAACTATGTATTCACAAAAACAACTAAAAAATGTTGTTTCTTATGTGATCCTTCATAAAACATCACATATTTTCCAACATAATTCAGGGTTTGGTTTGGTCTAAGTAAGCAGAGAAGTCCAGGCATCCAGTTTCCAGATGTTTACATGAAGCTCATCATCTGATGATGAAACTTACTTTGTACCCAAGCAGCCCAACCAGAAATTGAAAGTGTACATGCATCAAGGGACGGAGCGCATCCCGTCAATAGGTCCAAAGTGCAATCGAGGCTAATCCCATGATCTTCTTATTTTCTTGTAGACCGAAGTTGAAAATCTGGCAGTATTTATTTTTGTGATTTTTTTTCCACTCTCAGCTGTCCTTCTCCTGTATTTGGGCCTGTTTGTTAATTTATTTCAATCATGTAAACAATATACACGTACATTTAGCAAAGAAAATCTGAGAAAAAATACTATACAAAATAAAGTTAATACATTTCAATATTGCTTCTGTTCTGATTCAGTTACATGTCGAAAGGGAGAGGGAAGAAGTACACACTTATTTAATCCCACCCCTTTGCCATAAGTTATCAGTCAATATTTAGTCAGCTTCCTTACTGATATAATCTGTAATAAAAATAGTGAACAGATTTCTGATATAATATATACTATAATATCACATCATGAAGTTTTCTAAATAGTGACATTCACTTAATTTCAACATTTTCCCTTTTCTTTATAGCTCAAGAAGATCATATCTTTATAACTCTTTTTGAACTGTTTCATGTTTGGATATTGCTTCAATTTCATATTCAAACTGTTCCACAGCTTCACTCCATGCACAGAAACACAAAAGCTTTTTCCTGTTGTACGTACCTTCCCTGTTTTGAAGTTACAAAAACCCCTTAAATTATAACTTACTCTGAATATAATCTGGCAGTTCTTTATTTTTTGCTTTGAATATAATTAGTGCTGTTTGGAATTTCACTAGATCAGCAAATTTCAATATTTCAGACTGCAAAAATAGTGAGTTTGCATGTTCCCTGTAACCTGCATTGTGGATGATTCGAACTGCTTTTTTTTGTTGAAGAGTAAAAAGTGAATGTAATGTGGTTTAATAGTTGTTGCCCCAGACCTCTGCACAAAAGCTTAAGCATGGTGAAACCAGTGAACAGTAGAAAATATGAAGTGATGTCCCGTGTGATACCTGCTTTGCCTTGTTTAGTATTGCAATGCTTCGTGATACTTTGGAATGAATATATCTTACGTGAGCACTCCAGTTTTTCATCTATTATTACCCCCAGAAATTTATTTTCACTGACTCACTTGACTCAACACCATTTAGTTTAATCTTAGCATTGTATTTAAAGTACTATTTCCAAATAACATAATTTTAGTTTTATTCAAATTTAATGAAAATTGTCAGGCGGTGGAAGGAATACTTCGAGGACCTCCTTAATCCCACTGATGCATCTTCCGAGGAGGAAGCAGAGTCTGGGGATGAGGGGAATGACCCGCCAATTTCCGGGGGCGAGGTCACTGAGGCAGTTAAACAACTCCTTGGTGGCAGAGCCCCTGGTGTTGATGAGGTCCGCCCCGAGTTCCTGAAGGCTCTGGACGTTGTAGGGCTGTCCTGGTTGACACGCCTCTGCAATGTTGCGTGGAGATCAGGGGCAGTACCCGTGGATTGGCAGACCGGGGTGGTGGTCCCCATCTTTAAGAAGGGGGACCGGAGGGTGTGTTCCAACTACAGGGGGATCACCCTCCTCAGCCTCCCCGGGAAAGTCTATGCCAGGGTGCTGGAAAGGAGAGTTCGTCCGCTAGTCGAACCTCTGATGCAGGAGGAACAATGCGGTTTTCGTCCTGGTCGCGGAACACTGGACCAGCTCTTCATCCTCTCGAGGATACTTGAGGGTGCATGGGAGTTTTCCCAACCAGTCTACATGTGTTTTGTGGACTTGGAGAAGGCATTCGACCGTGTCCCTCGGGGTGTCCTGTGGGAGGTGTTGCGGGAGTATGGGGTGTCTGGCCCATTGCTACGGGCCATTCGATCCCTATACAACCGTTGCAAGAGCTTGGTTCGCATTGCCGGCAATAAGTCGGACTCGTTCCCGGTGGGTGATGGGCTCCGCCAGGGCTGCCCTTTGTCACCGGTTCTGTTCATAATTTTTATGGACAGGATTTCTAGGCACAGCCAAGTGGCGGAGGGCTTTCGCTTTGGTGGCCTCAGGATCTCATCTCTGATCTTTGCGGATGATGTGGTTCTGTTGGCTTCATCGGGTGAGGGCCTCCAGCTCGCACTGGAGCGGTTCGCAGCCGAGTGTGAAGCAGCGGGAATGAGGATCAGCACCTCCAAATCTGAGGCCATGGTTCTCAGCCGGAAAAGGGTGGAGTGCCCACTCCGGGTCGGGGATGAGGTCCTGCCCCAAGTGGAGGAGTTCAAGTATCTCGGGGTCTTGTTCACGAGTGATGGGAGAAGGGAGCCGGAGATCGACAGACGGATTGGGGCTGCAGCTGCAGTAATGCAGACGCTGCACCGGTCCGTCGTGGTGAAGAGGGAGCTGAGTGTAAAAGCGAAGCTCTCAATTTACCGGTCGATCTACGTCCCTACCCTCACCTATGGCCACGAGCTGTGGGTAGTGACCGAAAGGACGAGATCGCGGATACAAGCGGCGGAAATGAGCTTCCTCCGAAGGGTGGCTGGCATCTCCCTTAGAGATAGGGTGAGAAGTTCGGCCATCCGGGAGGGGCTCAGAGTAGAGCCGCTGCTGCTCCACATCGAAAGGAGCCAGCTGAGGTGGTTTGGGCATCTGACAAGGATGCCCCCTGGGCGCCTCCTGGGTGAGGTGTTCCGGGCATGTCCCACCAGGAGGAGGCCCCGGGGCAGACCCAGGACACGCTGGAGAGATTATATCTCTCGGCTGGCCTGGGAACGCCTTGGTGTTCCCCCGGATGAGCTGGAGGAGGTGGCTGGGGAGAGGGAGGTCTGGGCCTCTTTGCTTAGGCTGCTGCCCCCGCGACCCGGCCCCGGATAAAGCGGATGAAGATGGATGGATGGATGGATTTGTTTTTATCAAGCCAGAACTTCACTTTACTTTATTAAACCCCTCAAAACATGACTATCCAGAGTTGGGACCAGGAAGCAGAGTTGCAGTCTTACACGCCTCTCTGCAGCTTCTCTCCTCCTGCTACCCCCCCAAAAACCCATCTCCATAGAGACTGTGTCTGCTTCCAAAAAGACAAAAAACAAACTAAATACCAGCAACAAACAACTTAAACATTTACAAAGAAAGAACAATACAGTATCCACATCTGAACCAAAGAGTAAAACAGTGAAATGTGGATTATTAAATATTAGGTCTCTCTCCTCCAAGTCTCTGTTAGTACATGACTTAATAATTGATCAACAAATTGATTTACTCTGCCTTACAGAAACCTGGTTGCAGCAGGATGATTATGTTAGTTTAAATGAATCAACACCCCCGAGTCATTCTAACTACCAGAAATCTCGAAGCACAGGTCGAGGGGGCGGTGTGGCAACAATTTTTCACACCAGTCTATTAATTAATGAAAGACCAAGACAGACTTTTAATTCATTTGAAAGCCTGATGCTTAACATTGTCCACCCCAGCTGTGAAACTCAGAAACCAGTCTTACTTGTTATCATCTATCGTCCACCTGGGCCTTACACAGAGTTTCTGTCTGATTTCTCAGACTTTATATCTAATTTAGTTCTGAGCTCAGATAAAATAATTATTGTGGGTGATTTTAACATCCATGTTGATGCTAAAAATGACAGCCTCAACATGGCATTTAATCTGTTGTTAGACTCAATTGGTTTCTCTCAAAATGTAAAAGAACCCACCCACCACTTTAATCACACTCTAGATCTTGTTTTAACATATGGCATAGAAACTGAACATTTAACAGTGTTTCCTGAAAACCCTCTCCTGTCTGATCATTTCTTGATAACATTTACATTTACAATAATTGATTACGCAGCAGTGGAGAGTGGACTTTATCAAAGTAGATGTCTTTCTGAAAGCGCTGTAACTAAGTTTAAGAATATAATCCAGCCACTGTTATCATCGTCAATGCCCTGTACCAACACAGAGCAGAGCAGCTATCTGAACGCTACCCCAACAGAGGTCGATTATCTTGTTAATAATTTCACCTCCTCACTACGTACGACTCTGGATACTGTAGCTCCAGTGAAAACTAAGGTCTCTAATCAGAAGTACCTGACCCCGTGGTATAATTCTCAAACACGTACCCTAAAGCAGATGACTCGTAATCTGGAGAGGAAATGGCGTGTCACAAATTTAGAGGATCATCATTTAGCCTGGAGAAATAGTTTGTTGCTTTATAAGAAAGCCCTCCGCAAAGCCAGAACAGCTTACTACTCATCACTGATTGAAGAAAATAAGAACAACCCCAGGTTTCTCTTCAGCACTGTAGCCAGGCTGACAAAAAGTCAGAGCTCTTTTGAGCCAACCATCCCTTTAACGTTAACTAGTGATGACTTCATGAACTTCTTCACAAATAAAATTTTTATCATTAGAGAAAAAATTACAAATAATCATCCCACAGATGTAATATTATCTACAGCTACTCTTAGTTCCATTGATGTTAAGTTAGACTCTTTTTCTCCAATCGATCTTTCTGAGTTAACTTCAATAATTACTTCCTCCAAACCATCAACGTGTCTTTTAGACCCCATTCCTACAAAACTGCTCAAAGAAGTCCTGCCATTGATTAATTCTTCGATCTTATATATGATCAACCTATCTCTAATAATCGGCTATGTACCACAGGCCTTCAAGGTGGCTGCAGTTAAACCTTTACTCAAAAAGCCATCTCTAGACCCAGCAGTCTTAGCTAATTATAGGCCAATCTCCAACCTTCCTTTCATATCAAAAATCCTTGAAAGAGTAGTTGTCAAACAGCTAACAGATCATCTGCAGAGGAATGGTTTATTTGAAGAGTTTCAGTCAGGTTTCAGAGTTCATCACAGCACAGAAACAGCTTTAGTGAAGGTTACAAATGATCTTCTTATGGCCTCTGACAGTGGACTCATCTCTGTGCTTGTCCTTCTTGACCTTAGTGCAGCATTCGATACTGTTGACCATAATATCCTATTAGAGCGATTAGAACATGCTGTGGGTATTACAGGTATTGCACTGCAGTGGTTTGTATCATATTTATCTAATAGACTCCAATTTGTGCATGTAAATGGAGAGTCCTCTTCACACACTGAGGTTAATTATGGAGTTCCACAGGGTTCAGTGCTAGGACCAATTCTGTTTACATTATACATGCTTCCCCTAGGCAGCATCATTAGAAGACATAGCATACATTTTCACTGCTATGCAGATGACACCCAGCTCTATCTGTCCATGAAGCCAGATAACACACACCAATCAGTTAAACTCCAGGAATGTCTTAAAGACATAAAGACTTGGATGGCCACTAACTTTCTGCTTCTTAACTCAGATAAAACTGAGGTCATTGTACTCGGCGCTGAAAAGCTTAGAAATATGGTATCTAACCTGATTCTTACTCTGGATGGCATTACCTTGGACTCCAGTAACACTGTGAGGAACCTTGGAGTCATTTTTGACCAGGATATGTCCTTCAACGCACATATTAAACAAATATGTAAGACTGCGTTCTTCCATTTGCGCAACATCTCTAAAATTAGAAATATCCTGTCTCAGAGTGACGCTGAAAAACTAGTTCATGCATTTATTACTTCCAGACTGGACTACTGCAATTCATTATTATCAGGATGTCCAAAAAACTCACTGAAAAGCCTTCAGTTAATCCAAAATGCTGCAGCAAGAGTACTGACAGGGACTAGAAAGAGAGAGCATATTTCTCCTGTTTTGGCTTCCCTTCATTGGCTTCCTGTTAAATCCAGAATTGAATTCAAAATCCTTCTCCTCACATACAAGGTCTTAAATAATCAGGCCCCATCTTATCTTAATGACCTTTTAGTACCATATCACCCTATTAGAGCACTTCGCTCCCGCTCTGCAGGCCTACTTGTTGTTCCTAGAGTATTTAAAAGTAGAATGGGAGGGAGAGCCTTCAGTTTTCAGGCCCCTCTTCTGTGGAACCAGCTTCCAGTTTGGATTCAGGAGACAGACACTATCTCTACTTTTAAGATTAGGCTTAAAACTTTCCTTTTTGCTAAGGCATATAGTTAGGGCTGGACCAGGTGACCCTGAATCCTCCCTTAGTTATGCTGCAATAGATGTAGGCTGCCGGGGGATTCCCATGATGCATTGAGTTTTTCCTTTCCAGTCACCTTTCTCACTCACTATGTGTTAATATACCTCTCTGTATTGAATCGTATCTGTTATTAATCTCTGTCTCTCTTCCACAGCATGTCTTTCATCCTGTCTTCCTTCTCTCACCCCAACCGGTCGCAGCAGATGGCCGCCCCTCCCTGAGCCTGGTTCTGACGGAGGTTTCTTCCTGTTAAAAGGGAGTTTTTCCTTCCCACTGTCGCCAAAGTGCTTGCTCATAGGGGGTCATATGATTGTTGGGTTTTTCTCTGTATCTATGAAGCGCCTTGAGGCGACTTTTGTTGTGATTTGGCGCTATATAAATAAAATTGAATTGAATTGAATTGAATTTCATTAGTCATATCATCCAATAAATTCTGCAGATCATCACCAGAGCAGAAGATATTTGTATCGTCAGCAAAGAGAACCATTTTTAATACCTTGGACACTTTACAGATGTTGTTAATGTTTAAGTTGAAGAATTTTGGGCCCAAAACTGAGCCTTGGGGTACACCACAAGCAATGTCCATACATAAGGAGCAACCACCATTTAATTTCACAAACTGCTTACTTAAATAATTCAGGACCCAATTTAAAACTACCCCTTTGACACCATAACGTTCCAGTTTTCTTATTAATATATTGTGATCTATAGTGTCAAATGCCTTTGTCAAGTCTTTGAATAACCCAGCCACATATTGCTTTTTGTCTATGGAATTTGGGATGTATTCTATTGAATTCTGCTTGATCCGTACTCTCAGTGAGTAGTTTATGTTTATCTATACATTTTTCCAGTTGGTTGTTAAACAGTTTTTCAAGAATTTCTGAGAAGTGAGGTAGTAAAGAGACCGGCCTGCAGTTTATGAAATGGTGTTTGTTGCCAGATTTGTATAGGGGTATCACTTTTGCTATTTTCATTCTGTCTGGAAATCGACTAGTTTGAAATGATAAATTACAGATGTACGTAAACGGTTTTATAATAGCCTTACTATATCTTTTAACCACTATCATATCAATATCAATTGGGTTCCGGCTTGAGTGAACGCTGGTGCGCCTGGCTGAGCTACTCACCGGTACATTTTCGATTATTTTGATTATTTGGATTCAGATTTGAACGAACAGGGACATTCACACTCAGGACCAGATCGATCTCTGCCAGGGATTGATTTGCAACGCTTGTCCTCAACATCTGCTATTTCAGCTGAATGTGCTCTGACGTCTTCTTCTCAGTGAGCTGCACTAGCTTAACTGTTTGAGCTATTTTAGCCTACCTGTTCGTCGCTCCGGCTGGCTCGGCTCCTTTTCCTCCACATAATCGAAGATGTGGCCCAAGATGTTCCTGAGCTGGTCGGCACTATTATGGATTCTCCTGACGCTCGCCTACCATCCTATGGCTGGTCTGCTCCGCTATACAGCCGCTGAGCTCCTGCACCTTCGCGAGCAGCTGTCGCTCCCGTCGCCGGCGGAGCTCCACTATCACCCAGACATCACTTTCCAGCCTCGCCGGAGATACATCCATCGCGGGTCCCGCAGGATTTTCCATAACTCCAATGGAACTAAATCGTTTTGGTCTGCTACTTGCCGCCCTAGCAGGAACCCTGATCGGGTTGTCAACCACCAATCTCTAGCCCACCTGCCCAGGGCGCCGACCGCGATTAGCAAAAAAGAAAATACTCCACTCAGTTTCGGTCTTCTAAACATTCGCTCACTGACAAATAAGGCGCCTCTCCTCCAAGACCTCCTATCTGACCTTAAGTTTGACTTTTTCTGCTAAACTGAAACCTGGCAACAACCTGATGACTTTTCTCAGCTAAATGAATCTACTCCTCCGGGGTTTGTTTACCTTTCTAAACCTCGCTGCATAGGTCGTGGGGGTGGTCTCGCGATCTTCTTTCGCTAGCATTTGAATGTCCCGCCAGTTAATCTTGATACCTTTAGTTCCCTTGAGTGCCTTGCATGTGAGCTGACTGGACCCATTCCCACCATAATAGCTACTGTATACCGCCCCCCTAAACCTAACCCTGTCTTCCTCAGTGACTTTGCTAATCTACTAACCCATCTTTCATCTCTCTCCCCAAATGTGATCTTGGTGGGAAATTTCAACATTCATATGGATAATAATGACCGTCTGCTCACCAGAGACTTTTCCTCTTGTCTCGAAGGCTCTGAATTTAAACAATTTATCGACTTTGCCATTCACTCTAAAGGACACACCCTGGACTTGGTCTGCTGTTCTGGTCTTACTCCCTCAAATCTTTCTGCTGCTGAAATCCCCATAACTGACCACTTCCTCCTTTCATTTAACCTCACTCTCTGCTGCTCTTCTACCAAGCCAACCCGTCTCATCATGTTCCGCAACATCAACAACATTGATATGGACATTCTCACTACCAGTTTGGACAATGTTCAGATTCCGGACTTCTATTCTACTCCTGATGATTTCTTCTTAAATGGTAAATGGTAAATGGACTGATTCTTATATAGCGCTTTTCTACTCTCCCGGAGTACTCAAAGCGCTCTATACAACATGCCACATTCACCCAGTCACACCCATTCTCACAAGCACTTTATCTATACTTAGTGCTTTTTCTAACTACATTCACACACATTCATACTCCGATGGACGCATCGGAGAGCAACTTGGGGTTAGTATCTTGCCCAAGGATACTTGGAATGCCGACTGGAGGAGCCTGGGATCGAACCTCCAACCTTCCGATCAGTAGGTGACCTGCTCTACCTCCTGAGCTACAGCCAGGGAGGGAGGGTAGCCTGAGCTACAATTATTATTGTATTATAATAATTGTCTACGCATTGTCCTTGATTCTCTGGCTCCTGTAAAAACCCACTCTGTTTCCTTTGCTCACTCTGCTGCCTAGTTTACCTCTGACCTCCGAGCATTGAAGGCCAAAGCTCGGCAGCTAGAGCGTAAATATTAGAAATCTAGTTTAACTGTTGATTCAGAAATCTATAAATACCATATACTTCAGTATAAAGACTCCATCAGCAAGGCCAAACAAAGTTTCTACTCTGGTATTATCAGGTCTTATTAGGGTAATGCAAGGACTCTGTTTTCAGTTCCCAACAAACTAATTCAACCCCCCAACGCTTTACCACCACACTTCTATTCCTCTGAAACCTGCAACTCCTTGATGCTGTTCTGGACTATAAAAATCAATAACATCCACCAGCAACTCAGATCAAATGTTGTGTCTACCTCCTCTCCAGAACCTTTTCTCCTTTTTGAGCCGTTTTCCACTGTTTATCTTCCCGATTTATCCGATATTTCCGAGTTCATATGTAAATCAAAGCCTGCCACATGTCATCTTGACCCCATGCCCACAGGGCTTGTGAAATCTTGCCTCTCTTCTCTACTCCCACTCATCTCTGCTATCATTCACTCTTCTCTCACCACCGGTATCGTTCCCTCCTTATTCAAGACTGATTCAAAAAACCTTCTTTAGATCCTAACAACTTTAACAACCTCCGTCCGATTTCCAATTTACCCTTCATTTCTAAAATACTCGAAAAAGTGGTTGCAGCTCAACTTCATGTTCACCTGGTTAATAATAATATTTACGAGAGATTTCGATCTGATTTTCGCTCATGTCACAGCACAGAAACTGCTTTACTTAAAGTCACTAACGATCTTCTAATCGGAGCTGACTCTGGCCTTCTCACCATTCTCGTCCTTTTAGATCTGAGCTCAGCCTTCGACACCATCTCTCACTCTGTACTTCTAAGCAGACTTTCCTCTCTCAGCATCTCCGACACACCGCTTGCCTGGTTTCAATCATATCTCCTCGACCGCTCCCAGTTTATTCAACTAAGATCATTCTGCTCTCGTCTATTGCCCGTCACCTCTGGTGTACCTCAAGGCTCAGTTTTAGGCCCTCTTCATAACATACATCCTCCCTCTAGGTACCATTTTCCGCTAATTTGATCTTCAGTTTCACTGTTTTGCTGATGACACCCAGTTATATCTCTCTTGCAGACCTGATTCCTCCCTCCCACCTTCCTCCCTTTCAGAATGTCTATCTGAGTTAAAATCCTGGTTTATCTCTAATTTTCTAAAGCTGAAAGAGAATAAAACTGAAATCCTTCTTATTGGTACCAAATCCAACCTTTTGAAGGTGAACCATTTCTCACTCACCATTGATAACTCCACAGTTTTCCCTTCTCCTCAGGTTAAGAGCCTTGGTGTCATCCTAAACAGTTCACTTTCCTATAAATCTCACATCAGTAATCTCACCCGTTCTGCCTACTTCCATCTACGTAACATTAACAGATTGCTTCCTTCTCTTTCCACCCAGTCTATGTCCATTCTTGTCCACAGTCTTGTTACCTCCTGTATTGACTACTGCAATTCTCTTTTGCATGGTCTCCCCCAAAAATTCCCCCATAAGCTTCAACTGGTTCAGAACTCTGCTGCTCGCATTATCATCAGAACCCCTCCTACCAGCACATCACCCCTGTTCTTCAGGAACTTCACTGGCTCCCTGTGAAATTCCGGATAATATTCAAACTTCTTCTGCTCACCTTCAAGGCCATTCATAACCTCGCTCATCCTTACCTTTCTTACCTGTTAAGCAGTACCTGTTCTGCCCGTTCACTTCGTTCTTCTTCTATCCAGCTTGCTGTACCTTCTTTCCGCCTCACCACCATGGGAAGCAGAGCTTTCAGCTGCTCTGCTCCCAGACTGTGGAGCTCTCTACCCCCAAATATAAGAAACATTGGTTCTCTCCCACAGTTTAAATCCCAACTCAAAACCCATCTGTTCAAATCTGCATATTCACTGTGAATCCACTGTTAGTTAATTTTATCCTGTGCTTTTTGTTTTATTGTTCTTATTTTGACATTGTTTTATTATGTTTTGATCCTATTGTAAAGTGTCCTTGGGTGACTTGAAAGGCGCTCATAAATAAAATTTATTATTATTATTATTAATATCAGTACAATCCAAAGATTGCCACAACCTCCATATTATATTCTTCACGGTCATTACAAATTAAATACTTGGGATAGTTCTCTTGTCCAGCCCCACATTTTATAACACTGTTCAGTATTTCCCATAAACTTTTAATATTATTTCTATTTATATCTAATTGCTTCTTATAGTATTCCTTTTTACTATATTTAAGTATATTAATTAACTTATTTTTATATCTTTTGTATCTGATTTCAGCATCTTCTGTTCTCTTTCTTAAGAAATCTCTGTATAGAGCATTTTTCTTTATAGATGCATTTTGCAGACCTTTTCTTATCCATGGACAGCCCATATATTTATGTTTCCTACTATATTGCTTTATTGGACAGTTGGTATTATACAATAATGTAAATATTTTAAGGAATTCATTATATTTTTTTTTTTTTTTTTTTTTTTTTTTTTTCCTGCCTGTCCCATTTGGTTCTTTAGCCGTCAGAATTGTTGTCTGAAGACCAACAAGGATACCCAATGGATTTATTTTGCCAAATGGATCATCATGGCATTGCCGTATTGGTCCATTTGATCGACCTTTGTTTTTATTATTTATTTTATTTTATTTTCAGTTGTTACAGACGGGACAGACATGAGTGAGGGATAGGAAAGGGAGAAAGAAAGAGGAAGGAAAACAAAAACAGAAGGGGAGAGGGACAGTGAAAAAGGGGGGGGGAAAAAATATCTCCGGGATCACCTGTTGAGAGAAAAAGAGTAGAAAACAAGCAAAAAAAACAACAAAACAAAGCAACATACTATACACAACACCATCGCATTAATCTAGCTAAGTGTAAACAGCAGTAAATACTAAATATTGAGTGTTGTTGTGCAGCACGCAGGACTGACAGCGCACAATGTGCTTTGAAGTAGCAGCCAAGAAAGGTGTGATTTAAGTCTACGAACAGTGAACACCCGTGTGCACACCTGTGTGGGTCGGCGCGCTTGTATTCAAATGGTTTCCCCATGTAATGGTCTGCAAGAGGATGTAGAGAGCCATAGCCCTGTCCCTCAGGGCATGAAGCAGGCATGGAGGAGATCCAGGCCCCAGACATCCAGAGGCCCCAGAGTGCAAGAGCCCAAGGAGGACCACCGGAGGGGCATCCGTGCCACCTTCATGGGAAGGGCTGAGGATCCCCAGACGAGGGGTCACCCAGTAGCCACCGGGCAGAAACTAGAGGGGGCTGCACCGGCGTTCCCGCCGGCTCCGCCGGCAGCCAGCTGTGCCAGAGTGAACCGAGCCGCAGGCACAGAGGCCGGAGGCCCGAGGGCCCTCCGCGCCCCGGAAGAGGCCTGACCGAGCAGCAGGCGCCAGGCCCCGCCAAGTAGCCACCGGGAGTGAGCTGGCACATGACCTGAGCGCCCAGCCCCGGACACCAAGAACCAACAATGCACCGACCCTTGAGGGCATCAGTCACCGGCAGGGAGTGTGGTGAGGGGAGATAGGCCTCCACACATGGAGGGCCTGGGAGTACCCAGAGAGGTGGAGTCTAAGACCCGACCTGACATATAGACACAGACAAACAGGCACACACAGACACAGACATACATTCCCACCCTCATGCACACATATACAAACACTCAGCACTCACCCAACGTTGGAATAAACGTAAATGGACATGTACACACAATCACACTCCCCAAACATACTCTATACCCCGGGTCCAGGTATCCTCGCCCCCAGAGGGGGAAACGGCACCCAGACCCAAGAGATGTTACCCTTCCCTCCGGGGTGGAGGCAAGCAGACCGCCCCAGGCTCCGCAGCAGCAGGGAGGCCAATCGGACAGCCAGCATCTCTTCTAACCTCTCTGTATAGAGCATTTTTCTTTATAGATGCATTTTGCAGACCTTTTCTTATCCATGGACAGCCCATATATTTATGTTTCCTACTATATTGCTTTATTGGACAGTTGGTATTATACAATAATGTAAATATTCTAAGGAATTCATTATATGCACTATGAACATCTTGTTTCTGATATATTTCACCCTAGTTCGGTTTCATTAAATCTTTTTTCAATGCATTCACTCTTTCTTCTGTTCTTGCTTGTCTGTACTCTTTTTTACTGTCCACTTTATTGATCTTGTAATTCCTATCATAGATGGTAAAAATTGGAAGATGGTCACTTATGTCTTTAATCAGGAGTCCACTTATAATCTTATTTTTCAATTCAATTCAATTCAATTTTATTTATATAGCGCCAAATCACAAAGAAAGTCGCCTCAAGGCGCTTCATAGATACAGAGAAAAGCCCAACAATCATATGACCCCCTATGAGCAAGCACTTTGGTGACAGTGGGAAGGAAAAACTCCCTTTTTACAGGAAGAAACCTCCGGCAGAACCAGGCTCAGGGAGGGGCGGCCATCTGCTGCGACCGGTTGGGGTGAGAGAAGGAAGACAGGATAAAAGACATGCTGTGGAAGAGAGACAGAGGTTAATAACAGATATGATTCAACACAGAGAGGTCTGTTAATACATAGTGAGCGAGAAAGGTGACTGGAAAGGAAAAACTCAATGCATCGTGGGAATCCCCCGGCAGCCTACATCTATTGCAGCATAACTAAGGGAGGATTCAGGGTCACCTGGTCCAGCCCTAACTATATGCTTTAGCAAAAAGGAAAGTTTTAAGCCTAATCTTAAAAGTAGAGATAGTGTCTGTCTCCCGAATCCAAACTGGAAGCTGGTTCCACAGAAGAGGGGCCTGAAAACTGAAGGCTCTCCCTCCCATTCTACTTTTAAATACTCTAGGAACAACAAGTAGGCCTGCAGAGCGAGAGCGAAGTGCTCTAATAGGGTAATATGGTACTACAAGGTCATTAAGATAAGATGGGGCCTGATTATTTAAGACCTTGTATGTGAGGAGCAGGATTTTGAATTCAATTCTGGATTTAACAGGAAGCCAATGAAGGGAAGCCAAAATAGGAGAAATATGCTCTCTCTTTCTAGTCCCTGTCAGTACTCTTGCTGCAGCATTTTGGATTAACTGAAGGCTTTTCAGTGAGTTTTTTGGACATCCTGATAATAATGAATTGCAGTAGTCCAGCCAGGAAGTAATAAATGCATGAACTAGTTTTTCAGCGTCACTCTGAGACAGGATATTTCTAACTTTAGAGATGTTGCACAAATGGAAGAAAGCAGTCTTACATATTTGTTTAATATGTGCGTTGAAGGACATATCCTGGTCAAAAATGACTCCAAGGTTCCTCACAGTGTTACTGGAGGCCAAGGTAATGCCATCCAGAGTAAGAATCTGGTTAGATACCATATTTCTAAGCTTTTCAGCACCGAGTACAATGACCTCAGTTTTATCTGAGTTAAGAAGCAGAAAGTTAGTGGCCATCCAAGTCTTTATGTCTTTAAGACATTCCTGCAGTTTAACTAATTGGTGTGTGTTATCTGGCTTCATGGACAGATAGAGCTGGGTGTCATCTGCATAGCAGTGAAAATGTATGCTATGTCTTCTAATGATGCTGCCTAGGGGAAGCATGTATAATGTAAACAGAATTGGTCCTAGCGCTGAACCCTGTGGAACTCCATAATTAACCTCAGTGTGTGAAGAGGACTCTCCATTTACATGCACAAATTGGAGTCTATTAGATAGATATGATACAAACCACTGCAGTGCAATACCTGTAATACCTACAACATTTTCTAATCGCTCTAATAGGATATTATGGTCAACAGTATCGAATGCTGCATTTTTAATGTCATTTGTAAAAATGTTGTCTATGAGAGTTGCACAATGTGATGTGATCTTGGTAGTCTAGTAATTTTTCTGCATTTTGGATGTGAAGGAGCTTTACCTCCACAAGTTCAAGGATACTTTTCTGCTGCAACCTGATAGTGGAAATTTCCTCCATTAAGAAGTAAAGAGACCTTTTAATGTCCCCGACTTCCTCAGCTGACGGAGTCCTCTTCAGCCCCATTGTATCTGGTTCCACTGGTAGCAGGTTCAGTCAGCTGTTTCCTCGGTCAGCTGTTAGC
The DNA here is from genome assembly GCF_056152115.1 of Neolamprologus brichardi. Lineage (NCBI taxonomy): Eukaryota > Metazoa > Chordata > Actinopteri > Cichliformes > Cichlidae > Neolamprologus > Neolamprologus brichardi. The sequence continues at coordinate 8,658,286 of NC_142112.1, forward strand.
TTTCTCAGCTGTTAGCCTGGTAGCTTGTTGGCTAGCCTGCAATTACCTCTTTAACTTTGATAATCCAGTCCAATATCCTGTATCAGAGTCATACAGTTATAACAGTCGTGATTGTGTTTTTGAATGGATGTCCAAGGTGTAGTTTATACACTGGAGTAAGTATCTTGTTTGCACTAAAGAGGTTTGATATTAATGTCATAGACGGTTGTAATGCAGACACCCAAAATCCAGACGGAGACGGGAAACTCAAAAACACTGAAAGGCAAATAATGCAAAACTTTACTGGGACATATATAAACTAAACATACGAAGAGGCACACAGGGGAAACACACAGCCATGAGGGAGAATGCGACACTATACTTAGGGAGACAGCGGCAAACACAAAGTACAATGACGAGGGAACAGAAGACACATAAGGAACGCAAGACTGACACATGAGTTTGACAGAGAAGTGGAGGAAAGGTAGATTAGAGGGAGCGAGGGAACGAGAGGAGACATGAGAAACATAACAGGCAGGGGGGAAGAAAGTGAAACATGAGGAGGGAAGCAAGACACAATAACTCACAACATATATAAACACAGACACACACAGAGACACAGAGGCCAAAGACACAAGAGGGAATCTGATCATCAAGACGCTAAACAGGGAATATAAGAAACTCAAAACAGAATAACTAAGACTGCAAATGAACCAGAGTATGAACTATGATACAAAGTAACACTAAAACATGTGGTGGCAGATTTCTTTTCTCATGTATTAATCACATATTTAATCATATCACATTAGTTATAGTAATATCACTTTCTCACTTTACTATAGTAAGAGCACTCCTGTCACTCCTTTACATGCATGTGGAAAGTTAACACAGTGAGGCCGTTGTAATGGGAAACGTTAAACAGATAGTGAGGCTCCTTCTGCTTATCAGGGATGTAAATTCTTAGGTGATGGCTAAGCAGAATACAAGGTCATAATTCTCTCTGTGAGGGAGGAGGTATTTATCTGTTCTATTTCATCTGTCTCCAAACTTTGAATGAATGCATGTTTCAGGCAGGCAGAGCTGGAGCACTCGCAGGCTTTGAGTATTAATTGCTGGTTCCTAAAAACAATCAAGTGTTTGAGTGAAATCCCTTTTCTCATTAAATGTCAAAGACCTGAATTTATAGTACTGAGGATTTTTCAGACAGTTTTTCTCAAAAAGGTGTGTTACGGTGCGTTCACACCGAACGCGATAGTGCTGCACAACAGGCAGCACTATTAGTTCTAACAGTCTCAGAGTAGCATTTCTAATTTTGATTGAAACTGTCAGAGAAAACGGCAGCCTCGAGCAAGCCAGGATATTAGTTTATAGAAGCTGTTAAAATTATATGTCTAACGTTAACATGTTGGTGACACAATAATTTCATCCTAATGGTACTGACATATTCATAGGGTTAATTTTTGAGGCAAAATATCATGAGGTAGTCATGATTTTGCAAATATTCCACCTTGTAGTGCAGTTTGCACAAATTGTTTTAAAAATGCACTCAGCCTACAAACATTACTGATGAGTCAAGATCTGCACAAACTGACAGAAACACTAAAGCAGCTCCACATTTTATTCTTATTGTCATGTATGTCCTATTTATCAGGTGACAGAAGAACCAACACGAAGCTCAGAGAGTAATGGTGACACAAGATCACAGGTGAAATTGGATGATGACTTGGTGGTTCATGTAGGCAAGTATATTTCTCCCTTTTGTTAATCTTTTTTTTTGTCTTTAGCAAAGACAAAAAGGGGGCAAAAAGAAACGGGGCAGGGTTCGGTGGTGGAATCATCCATCCCCACCAATGCCAAAACCAAATCTACGCCCTTGGATTACAGAACACGTGCCCCATGTCATGAACACATGGCCTGCTGCAGCACACACACTAATTTATATATATATATACACACATATATATATATATATATATATATATATATATATATATATATATATATATATATATAAAAATATAAATTTGTTTTATTTTTATTTATATTTTTAATTACCTCTTCATCTGCTTTCAGCTGCACAAACTCAAGTCTCACATATCAGTGACAAACCACAGTTGTGCTGTTGGAGCATCCACAGCCTCTGTGTGAGTGCACTGCAACATCATGACATGAAGAACACTGGACACTTGAACCCGCTTTCAGTCTAACTTTAACTTTTTATCGCCAATAGACAAGTTGGCAAAATGTAACACTCAGAACATGGAGTCAACAAATAATACTAAAATGTTTAATTATTACTACATTACCTTTGACTAAAACTCTTGTTTGCGAGCAGCTTATTGATCTTGATAAAGACGTGCTGCTTACTTGTGTAAAAACAGTGAAATATAAAAAGTGTTTACTAATTTGTACCAACGTGAGAGAGAAATGGATCTGAAACCACTGAAACCAGAGTGTTTGCAGACACACAGATAATGAAGACATGCTGCTCGGAAATGCTAGATACAGATAAAAATGGAGTGTGTGTGTGTGTGTGTGTGTGTGTGTGTGTGTGTGTGTGTGTGTGTGTGTGTGTGTCTGTGTGTGTGTGTGTACTGAGCCAAGATTGCAAAACTGTCTAACTGCCTCAGTAATTATGGACCTTATAGTCCTTACAAACACTGTTTCACTAACTTCAGTAAACATTTTACATACATATGTCACACCGTGAACGCAGCGGTACACGAGCCACTGTAGTGGAGCTCACGTACAGCTTTGTGGTTCAGACTGTTATCACACACAAACAATCAATGCAGGAGAAATCCCGCGTGCACGTGTTTGCTGTATCAGACAATCATGTTTATTCACAACAATGAAAACAATATAGTGCAGATGAACATGGTGCTGTAATGAATCTGCTCTTAAACACAATAACAAAATACATTTTCCAAGAGAGATGATAATGATTCACATCAGAGTGAAGAACGAATACATTTACAACTGGTTTCTAACATTTATTATAGATCGAACTGATCACTGATAGAAACAGAAGAATATTCAAAATGATACTCTGAGAGATACATGAATGAGATATGGATAAACATCAAATCACATAAAACAAAAAAGCACATAATCATTATAACTGAAATAAAATATGAGCAGAAATAAACAAGAATTAAGTCGAAAGATAGAAAAAGGCAAAATGTTTAAAATATATAATCATATAAGAGACTGAACCGTCCAGTCAGGTCACAGATTCATATCTACAATAATATTTTTGTTTGTTTTTGTTTTGATTTCTTCACTTCTATGTATTATTATTATTATTATTATTATTATTATTATTATTATGAGCATATTAAGTGTGTGTCTGAGCTGAAAGCTGCTCTCCTCTCCTGGTTTTCTGTGTCACACAGACCACAACAACACAAAGCATCACCTGCAGACTGCTGAGCAGTATCCACCTGACTCTGTAGAAGGTCGAGTAAACCCCAAAGGGCTCTCTGTAGATCAGAACAAATGTTTCTGCTGACACACACTCACCTGACTTAAAACCTGTACACACATACTCTCCTGCATCTTCCAGTGAGACATTAGAGATTATCAGGCTGCCATCGGAACAAGTGATTCTATTGTCACTGCAGAACTCATCATCGTACAAAATGTTACCTTCTGTTTGAATCAACTTAATAAATTCCGAAATACTAGTTTTCCAATCATCAGAGCATCTCATAGTGACTTCATCTCCCTCTGAGAAAACCTTTACTGCAGGTGGACCAAGTTTAGGGCACACCACAAGCTCGTACGCATGTTTTACTGTTTCACCTACACAGTAGTAGAGACCTGAATCCTTTAACATTAGTGATGGAAGTACCAGCGAGACGTTTCGACCAATTTCTTGATCAGTATTGTAGGAAATTGCTTTCTTCATCCACCAAACTGGGGGCTGGTCATGAATGGGGTCCATGAAGGGACACTCCAGCACAGCTGTGTCTCCCTCTGAAGCATAACGTAGCTTTATTTGTTTGGTCAAACTTACAGAGTAAGTGCTCACACACTGCTGTTGGTTCATCACCAGGCAGATGTAAACAGTTTCTTCTTCATTGAAGACATGAAGAAGTGATGTGTTTTTCACCTCCAGGAAACTTTCTTGGACTTTATTCACCTTAAAAATTATTCTGTCTTCGAAAATACTCACAATTCCTGGTCGCCACTTACTGTCATGTCTGATCCAACGCACCGTCAGATTCTCACCTGCTCCTTTACATTGTACGTCTACAGTGGCATCAGGACTTGTGATATAATCTCCCCTCCTTACTGTCTTACACACAGTCAGGCTGATGTTTCTCTCATATGTCACGTTGCCCTGAGTCCAGCACACTTCTTGGTACAGTCCAGAGTCTGAGTGGGTCAGGTTGTTGAGAGTAAATGAAGAAGAACCATGAAATGTCTCAGGAAATGAGAGTCGTCCTGTCAGGTCTTCATGTACTGTGAAGTTTCTGTTCCAGGGGTCAGAGATGTTCCACAGGACCAGAGTATCTTCACCAACACGTCTGGAGGTGATGCAGGAGCTGTTTTGATCTGGGAGCTTGAACTGTAAAGAGTCTCCTTCTTTTTTTATGGCGATAAATTCTTCTGCATGAATGTTGCTGATGAGAGTGAACAGCAGGGAGAAGCAGAGCTGTGCGACTGCAGCCATCCTGCTCAGAGGTCTCGTGGTGAGTGTCGTACAAGCACTGACACTGCTCGCTTCATGAGCTTCCTGTTTGTGGTTGGAGGAGGAACGCCACTTCTTTATCACATCATCAAGGAACACTTTGAAGCATTTGGCTCGATATCACGCCGTATATCTGCTTTCACTCTTCACAGGCCAAAGTGTGGACACGTTTTTTTATACTTCGTTGCATGGGTCCAGGGGTATCAAACATGTGGTCTGGAGCACAGAACCAGCCAGTCACAGTGTCCAATCTGAACCATTACAAGTGAGATCATGTCAGCTTTACCACACAGCCATGAATATTATGAAAATGTAAAAGTCCTTTCTAAACTATTTTTTCACAAAAACAACTAAAAAATGTTGTTTCTTATGTGATCCTTCATAAAACATCACATATTTTCCAACATAATTCAGGGTTTGGTTTGGTCTAAGTAAGCAGAGAAGTCCAGGCATCCAGTTTCCATGCAGATGTTTACATGAAGCTCATCATCTGATGATGAAACTTACTTTGTACCCAAGCAGCCCAACCAGAAATTGAAAGTGTACATGCATCAAGGGACGGAGCGCATCCCGTCAATAGGTCCAAAGTGCAATCGAGGCTAATCCCATGATCTTCTTATTTTCTTGTAGACCGAAGTTGAAAATCTGGCAGTATTTATTTTTGTGATTTTTTTTCCACTCTCAGCTGTCCTTCTCCTGTATTTGGGCCTGTTTGTTAATTTATTTCAATCATGTAAACAATATACACGTACATTTAGCAAAGAAAATCTGAGAAAAAATACTATACAAAATAAAGTTAATACATTTCAATATTGCTTCTGTTCTGATTCAGTTACATGTCGAAAGGGAGAGGGAAGAAGTACACACTTATTTAATCCCACCCCTTTGCCATAAGTTATCAGTCAATATTTAGTCAGCTTCCTTACTGATATAATCTGTAATAAAAATAGTGAACAGATTTCTGATATAATATATACTATAATATCACATCATGAAGTTTTCTAAATAGTGACATTCACTTAATTTCAACATTTTCCCTTTTCTTTATAGCTCAAGAAGATCATATCTTTATAACTCTTTTTGAACTGTTTCATGTTTGGATATTGCTTCAATTTCATATTCAAACTGTTCCACAGCTTCACTCCATGCACAGAAACACAAAAGCTTTTTCCTGTTGTACGTACCTTCCCTGTTTTGAAGTTACAAAAACCCCTTAAATTATAACTTACTCTGAATATAATCTGGCAGTTCCTTATTTTTTGCTTTGAATAGAATTTGTGCTGTTTGGAATTTCACTAGATCAGCAAATTTCAATATTTCAGACTGCAAAAATAGTGAGTTTGCGTGTTTCCTGTAACCTGCATTGTGGATGATTCGAACTGCTTTTTTTTGTTGAAGAGTAAAAAGTGAAAGTAATGTGGTTTAATAGTTGTTGCCCCAGACCTCTGCACAAAAGCTTAAGTATGGTGAAACCAGTGAACAGTAGAGAATATGAAGTGATGTCCCGTGTGATACCTGCTTTGCCTTGTTTAGTATTGCAATGCTTCGTGATACTTTGGAATGAATATATCTTACGTGAGCACTCCAGTTTTTCATCTATTATTACCCCCAGAAATTTATTTTCCCTGACTCTTTCAATATCAACACCATTTAGTTTAATCTTAGCATTGTATTTAAAGTACTATTTCCAAATAACATAATTTTAGTTTTATTCAAATTTAATGATAATTTGTTTTTATCAAGCCAGAACTTCACTTTACTTATTTCATTAGTCATATCATCCAATAAATTCTGCAGATCATCACCAGAGCAGAAGATGTTTGTATCGTCAGCAAAGAGAACCATTTTTAATACCTTGGACACTTTACAGATGTTGTTAATGTTTAAGTTGAAGAATTTTGGGCCCAAAACTGAGCCTTGGGGTACACCACAAGCAATGTCCATACATAAGGAGCAACCACCATTTAATTTCACAAACTGCTTACTTAAATAATTCAGGACCCAATTTAAAACTACCCCTTTGACACCATAACGTTCCAGTTTTCTTATTAATATATTGTGATCTATAGTGTCAAATGCCTTTGTCAAGTCTTTGAATAACCCAGCCACATATTGCTTTTTGTCTATGGAATTTGTGATGTATTCTATTGAATTCTGCTTGATCCGTACTCTCAGTGAGTAGTTTATGTTTATCTATAAATTTTTCCAGTTGGTTGTTAAACAGTTTTTCAAGAATTTCTGAGAATTGAGGTAGTAAAGAGACTGGCCTGCAGTTTATGAAATGGTGTTTGTTGCCAGATTTGTATAGGGGTATAACTTTTGCTATTTTCATTCTGTCTGGAAATCAACTAGTTTGAAATGATAAATTACAGATGTACGTAAACGGTTTTATAATAGCCTTACTATATCTTTTAACCACTATCATATCAATATCAATTGGGTTCCGGCTTGAGTGAACGCTGGTGCGCCTGGCTACTGCTACTCACCGGTACATTTTCGATTATTTAGATTATTTGGGTTTAGATTTGAATGAACAGGAACATTCACACTCAGGACCAGATTGATCTCTGCCAGGGATTGATTTGCAACGCTTGTCCTCAACATCTGCTATTTCAGCTGAATGTGCTCTTACGTCTTCTTCTCAGTGAGCTGCACTAGCTTAGCTGTTTGAGCTATTTTAGCCTACCTGTTCATCGCTCCGGCTGGCTCGGCTCCTTTTCCTCCACATAATCGAAGATGTGGCCCAAGATGTTCCTGAGCTGGTCGGCACTATTATGGATTCTCCTGACGCTTGCCTACCATCCTATGGCTGGTCTGCTCCGCTATACAGCCGCTGAGCTCCTGCACCTTCGCGAGCAGCTGTCGCTCCCGTCGCCGGCGGAGCTCCACTACCACCCAGACATCACTTTCCAGCCTCGCCGGAGATACATCCATCGCGGGTCCCACAGGATTTTCCATAACTCCAATGGAACTAAATTGTTTTGGTCTGCTACTTGCTGCCATCGCAGGAACCCTGATCGGGTTGTCAACCACCAATCTCTAGCCCACCTGCCCAGGTCGCCGACCGCGATTAGCAAAAAAGAAAATACTCCACTCAGTTTCGGTCTTCTAAACATTCGCTCACTGACAAATAAGGGGCCTCTCATCCAAGACCTCCTATCTGACCGTAAGTTTGACTTTTTCTGCTAAACTGAAACCTGGCAACAACCTGATGACTTTTCTCAGCTAAATGAATCCACTCCTCCGGGGTTTGTTTACCTTTCTAAACCTCGCTGCATAGGTCGTGGGGGTGGTCTCACGATCTTCTTTCGCTAGCATTTGAATGTCCTGCCAGTTAATCTTGATACCTTTAGCTCCCGTGAGTGCCTTGCATGTGAGCTGACTGGACCCATTCCCACCATCATAGCTACTGTATACCGCCCCCCTAAACCTAACCCTGTCTTCCTCAGTGACTTTGCTAATCTACTAACCCATCTTTCATCTCTCTCCCCAAATGTGATCTTGGTGGGAAATTTCAACATTCATATGGATAATAATGACCGTCTGCTCACCAGAGACTTTTCCTCTTGTCTCGAAGGCTCTGAATTTAAACAATTTATCGACTTTGCCATTCACTCTAAAGGACACACCCTGGACTTGGTCTGCTGTTCTGGTCTTACTCCCTCGAATCTTTCTGCTACTGAAATCCCCATAACTGACCACTTCCTCCTTTCATTTAACCTCACTCTCTGCTGCTCTTCTACCAAGCCAACCCGTCTCATCTCGTTCCGCAACATCAACAACATTGATATGGACATTCTCACTACCAGTTTGGACAATGTTCAGATTCCGGACTCCTATTCTACTCCTGATGATTTCTTGTTGTATTATAATAATTGTCTACGCATTGTCCTTGATTCTCTGGGTCCTGTAAAAACCCACTCTGTTTCCTTTGCTCACTCTGCTGCCTAGTTTACCTCTGACCTCCGAGCATTGAAGGCCAAAGCTCGGCAGCTAGAGCGTAAATATTAGAAATCTAGTTTAACTGTTGATTCAGAAATCTATAAATACCATGTACTTCAGTATAAAGACTCCATCAGCAAGGCCAAACTAAGTTTCTACTCTGGTATTATCAGGTCTTATTAGGGTAATGCAAGGACTCTGTTTTCAGTTCTCAACAAACTAATTCAGCCCCCCTACGCTTTACCACCGCACTTCTATTCCTCTGAAACCTGCAACTCCTTGATGCTGTTCTGGACCTAGAAAATGAATAACATCCACCAGCAACTCAGATCAAATGTTGTGTCTACCTCCTCTCCAGAACCTTTTCTCCTTTTTGAGCCGTTTTCCACTGTTTATCTTCCCGATTTTTCCGATATTTCCGAGTTCATATGTAAATCAAAGCCTGCCTAATGTCATCTTGACCCCATGCCCACAGGGCTTGTGAAATCTTGCCTCTCTTCTCTACTCCCACTCATCTCTGCTATCATTCACTCTTCTCTCACCACCGGTATCGTTCCCTCCTTATTCAAGACTGATTCAAAAAACCTTCTTTAGATCCTAACAACTTTAACAACCTCCGTCCGATTTCCAATTTACCCTTCATTTCTAAAATACTCGAAAAAGTGGTTGCAGCTCAACTTCATGTTCACCTGGTTAATAATAATATTTACGAGAGATTTCGATCTGGTTTTTGCTCATGTCACAGTACAGAAACTGCTTTAATTAAAGTCACTAACGATCTTCTAATCGGAGCTGACTCTGGCCTTCTCACCATTTTCGTCCTTTTAGATCTGAGCTCAGCCTTCGACACCATCTCTCACTCTGTACTTCTAAGCAGACTTTCCTCTCTCAGCATCTCCGACACACCGCTTGCCTGGTTTCAATCATATCTCCTCGACCGCTCCCAGTTTATTCAACTAAGATCATTCTGCTCTTGTCTATTCCCCGTCACCTCTGGTGTACCTCAAGGCTCAGTTTTAGGCCCTCTTCATAACATACATCCTCCCTCTAGGTACCATTTTCCGCTAATTTGATCTTCAGTTTCACTGTTTTGCTGATGACACCCAGTTATATCTCTCTTGCAGACCTGATTCCTCCCTTCCACCTTCCTCCCTTTCAGAATGTCTATCCGAGTTAAAATCCTGGTTTATCTCTAATTTTCTCAAGCTTTTTGGTACCAAATCCAACCTTTTGAAGGTGAACCATTTCTCACTCACCATCGATAACTCCACAGTTTTCCCTTCTCCTCAGGTTAAGAGCTTTTGTGTCATCCTAGACAGTTCACTCTCCCTTAAATCTCACATCAATAATCTCACCCGTTCTGCCTACTTCCATCTACGCAACATTAACAGATTGCTTCCTTCTCTTTCCACCCAGTCTACATCCATTCTTGTCCACAGTCTTGTTACCTCCTGTATTGACTACTGCAATTCTCTTTTGCATGGTCTCCCCCAAAAATTCCCCCATAAGCTTCAACTGGTTCAGAACTCTGCTGCTCGCATTATCATCAGAACCCCTCCTACCAGCACATCACCTGTTCTTCAGGAACTTCACTGGCTCCCTGTGAAATTCCAGATAATATTCAAACTTCTTCTGCTCACCTTCAAGGCCATTCATAACCTCGCTCCTCCTTACCTTTCTTACCTGTTAAGCAGTACCTGTTCTGCCCGTTCACTTCGATCTTCTTCTTCTATCCAGCTTGCTGTACCTTCTTTCCGCCTCACCACCATGGGAAGCAGAGCTTTCAGCTGCTCTGCTCCCAGACTGTGGAGCTCTCTACCCCCAAATATAAGAAACATTGGTTCTCGCCCCCATGTTTAAATCCCAACTCAAAACCCATCTGTTCAAATCTGCATATTCACTGTGAATCCACTGTTAGTTAATTTTATCCTGTGCTTTTTGTTTTATTGTTCTTATTTTGACATTGTTTTATTATGTTTTGATCCTATTGTAAAGTGTCCTTGGGTGACTTGAAAGGCGCTCATAAATAAAATTTATTAATATTATTATTATTAATATCAGTACAATCCAAAGATTGCCACAACCTCCATATTATATTCTTCACGGTCATTACAAATTAAATACTTGGGATAGTTCTCTTGTCCAGCCCCACATTTTATAACACTGTTCAGTATTTCCCATAAACTTTTAATATTATTTCTATTTATATCTAATTGCTTCTTATAGTATTCCTTTTTACTATATTTAAGTATATTAATTAACTTATTTTTATATCTTTTGTATCTGATTTCAGCATCTTCTGTTCTCTTTCTTAAGAAATCTCTGTATAGAGCATTTTTCTTTATAGATGCATTTTGCAGACCTTTTCTTATCCATGGACAGCCCATATATTTATGTTTCCTACTATATTGCTTTATTGGACAGTTGGTATTATACAATAATGTAAATATTCTAAGGAATTCATTATACGCACTATGAACATCTTGTTTCTGATATATTTCACCCTAGTTCGGTTTCATTAAATCTTTTTTCAATGCATTCACTCTTTCTTCTGTTCTTGTTTGTCTGTACTCTTTTTTACTGTCCACTTTATTGATCTAGTAATTCCTATCATAGATGGTAAAAATTGGAAGATGGTCACTTATGTCTTTAATCAGGAGTCCACTTACAATCTTATTTTTAATGTCATTTGTAAAAATGTTGTCTATGAGAGTTGCACAATGTGATGTGATCCTGGTAGTCTAGTAATTTTTCTGCATTTTGGATGTGAAGGAGCTTTACCTCCACAAGTTCAAGGATACTTTTCTGCTGCAACCTGATAGTGGAAATTTCCTCCATTAAGGAGTAAAGAGACCTTTTAATGTCCCCGACTTCCTCAGCTGACGGAGTCCTCTTCAGCCCCATTGTATCTGGTTCCACTGGTAGCAGGTTCAGTCAGCTGATTCCTCGGTCAGCTGTTAGCGTTCTCAGCTGTTAGCCTGGTAGCTTGTTGGCTAGCCTGCAATTACCTCTTTAACTTTGATAATCCAGTCCAATATCCTGTATCAGAGTCATACAGTTATAACAGTCATGATTGTGTTTTTGAATGGATGTCCAAGGTGTAGTTTATACACTGGAGTAAGTATCTTGTTTGCACTAAAGAGGTTTGATATTAATGTCATAGACGGCTGTAATGCAGACACCCAAAATCCAGACGGAGACGGGAAACTCAAAAACACTGAAAGGCAAATAATGCAAAACTTTACTGGGACATATATAAACTAAACATACGAAGAGGCACACGGGGGAAACGCACAGCCATGAGGGAGAATGCGACACTATACTTAGGGAGACAGCGGCAAACACAAAGTACAATGACGAGGGAACAGAAGACACATAAGGAACGCAAGACTGACACATGAGTTTGACAGAGAAGTGGAGGAAAGGTAGATTAGAGGGAGCGAGGGAACGAGAGGAGACATGAGAAACATAACAGGCAGGGGGGAAGAGAGTGAAACATGAGGAGGGAAGCAAGACACAATAACTCACAACATATATAAACACAGACACACACACAGAGACACAGAGGCCAAAGACACAAGAGGGAATCTGATCATCAAGACGCTAAACAGGGAATATAAGAAACTCAAAACAGAATAACTAAGACTACAAATGAACCAGAGTATGAACTATGATACAAAGTAACACTAAAACATGTGGTGGCAGATTTCTTTTCTCATGTATTAATCACATATTTAATTATATCACATTAGTTATAGTAATATCACTTTCTCACTTTACTATAGTAAGAGCACTCCCATCACCAGTTTACATGCATGTGGAAAGTTAACACAGTGAGGCCGTTGTAATGGGAGACGTTAAACAGATATTGAGGCTCCTTCTGCTTATCAGGGATGTAAATCCTTAGGTGATGGCTAAGCAGAAAACAAGGTCATAATTCTCTCTGTGAGGGAGGAGGTATAGCCCCCCCGTGAGAGGGGCCAACATGTAAGAGTTTGAGGAATGTTCTTTGTCTGTGTCTCTGTATATGCTATATAAGATGTAAGGGTGGTGGCCACATTTCAGAGATGGTCCTGGTGTTTCACTGGAATGCTCTCTCCACATTGTGTTTATTAAACCCACTTCAAATCAAGCTCACTGGGTGTGTTGCAGGTTATTGTTAACATTTCCATGACAATTTGGCGTCACGAACAGGATTCCTCACGTGAGTTTCGCTGAATGGCAGGTATGCGGTGACTGGCCATCCTGGGGGAAAATTGTCCCAGTCCCACCGTTCTTTTGTTTTCAAAAAAGGGGGAACCGCTAGAGGCCTTCAGCGACTCACACATGCAGGAATTTAACGAACTATGAGGAAAGAAATGGGAAAAGAATCTGCAACGGTGAGCTGTTTTGATTTGGGGGGAGTTTTCAAGCGGACCACAAAAAGGGAAAACCTCAAAAAAACGAAGCCTAAATTATGGATTGTCGTGGGAAGGACTCTTCTGTCCTTGGGAAGGACTCTTCCGTCCTTGGGTTTATGGTTTTTAGCACTTTGTACCGAAGCAAAGGCTGCAGAGGGGACGCCCGGCTGCAATGGGTGCTGAGCTCAGCAAAGCGGCTACAGGAGCCGTGGGGAGGTTGTGTCCCTCGAGGTGGTCTGGGTGAAAACTCCAAATGGGTGAAGTATGTGTTGTGTAAGAGAAAGATGTTGACAGGAATAAGAGTTTTGTTTGTTTGTTTGTAGTTTTTTTTTTAAAGTTGTTGTTGCTTTTGTTGTTTTCTTTTTCTTTCTTTTTTTTTGTTTTTGTTTTGGATGGACCACTGGGAGGGAAACCTCAGGAATACGACACCTAATTTCAGGACTGTTGTGGGAAGGACTCTGTCCTTAGTTTATGGTGTTTAACACTTTTGCACCATAAGGAAAAGGCTGGACGGCGAACACGCTTGTCCACAAAGCTGAGATCAGCAGTACGGCCACCTCCAGGTGGTCCGGGCAAATCCAGGTTTTGATTGGATGATTTTTTTTCTCTTTCAGAAATATGGGAAAGAATACGTACAGTCTGAAGTGTGTAGAAACTGAGGAATGCAGTAAAGACAATCAATCTCTCCCTGAAGAGAAAATGCAGTTCGAGAGCAACAGCGTCGACTTCAAGACTCAACAATGTGAACACACAGCAACACTGCCCTAAACCTTAAAGGGTTCAGCAGCATGTACAAATACCATGGATGAATGGAAGTGTGCGCTCCCAATCACAAGCTGGGAGGTTCACCAGCGACATCACTGTGAGTGAATGGACTTGAGAAGACTGTCTGAGTTTCACATTTGCTATACTGGGAGCTGAAATGGCAAAGGAAGAGACTGAAAAGAGTGAAAGACAAAAGGCAAAGCTGAAGAAGAACGGCCCACTGGGTCCCTGACACGCCACAACTGTGAACTGCTGCAGATGTGGGAGAGAGACAGAAGCTGTGAGAAGTGGGGAGAAGAGAGCATGGAGGAAAAATGAAGGCTGTTGTTGTTAATGTGAGAACACATGAAAATTGGGTTGGAAAACTGTGGCCGGCTGTCTTGTGGAGGTTGATAAAGAGTCCGTAGGATCGCAACAAAGGTAAAACTAAAACACACACAAACACACATAAACAGAGAAATGTGAAGGAAAGGCAGCTTTAAGGACATGCCCTGCTGAATCTGCAGCTCCACTGCACACACATCCATTAAACCTGCCTACTAACACACACAAACATGCAATTAAAATCAGTTTGTTATCTGTCGTCAGTGTTAAAATTGTGCAAATTTCAAAGACACATGTTATCAAAGGCTGAGTGTATCCACTGCTGACAGTTAACTCTCTGGGTTGAAGGACAACAGTTTAACGTTTGTGGGGGGAAAAAAGATTCTGGTTTGACCAACCAGTGATCAGACAATAAATTTAGTTGTTAATATAGTAAATTGTCAAATACTTTCTGCTTGATTGGTGCAGCACAAGTAATTTACTGTATGAAGGAAATTCTCTTTTGTGATAATATTTTGAACATGCATTTCTGTTGTCCTGTCAACTGGGTGGGCTAATAGCTGATATGCAAATGAGTTTATTGTTACTAGATCAGGAAAGGATGACTGGATTATAAAACAAGTGAATAAGATGTAGCAGAGGGTTGAGTTTCCTGTTTCTGATGTATGGGTGAAGCTTGCACCCAGATCTGATTACATGAGACCAAACCTGTTTTGTGAAATACCTGACAGCATGTTACATGTTTTATGTTTGGGGAAGAAAAAAAGGGGGAAGAAATCCACATTCCAGTGATAAAACATTGATATGAAGTGTTTAGGAAGCTTTTAATGGTGAACATTTGTGTTGTTTGAACTGTGCAGCTGCTGATAAAAAAAGTTTGTGTTTAGCAGGTGGAACTATGTTGGTTGGCCCCAGACTTTCCACAATTGTGTGATATTCTGGAGCACTTGTGGGCAACCAGTAAATATGACGTGGGGAACATGAACAAAGGTAGTGACTCTTAAGTCTGATTTCAGACCATGTAAGTGTTACGTCCCCGCATAAAATCTAGGCGATGAGGATGGGGGGCAGTAACAGTTGGATCTGGGTTGAAATGAAAAGAACACCAGGTAGAGGTAGTTAACACAAAATATCTTTATTATAATCAATTGCCTCAATAATCATATAAATAGTAACAACAAAAAGAGACAGCACCGCTGCTTTAATGATAAATCAGACAGGTCAACCCAAAGAGCTGGTGACCACTCAACAAAGAAAACAACTATAAGGCTTCAACAGAAAAAGACAGCAACGCTGCTATTAACAATAACCAGACAGGCCAAACAAAATAATGGAGGCCGCCGTCACTTAAGGAGAACCACCGCTCAGTTAAAACTACTCACAAAGAGCCACGCACAGTGGGGCTGGTCACACACAGCAGGCCTTTTCCACACCTAGACCAGACACACACTGACCAGCACAGAGCAAATCCACCAGAAGCCTCTCCCACCTCCACACTGCTCATCTCCAGCTTATATCTCCTCTGAGGGTAATTGGTGGTCAATGAGGGCAGATGAGCAGCAGGTGTGCCCTAATAGGAGAGGGTAGGGGCAGAAAGAGACAGGGGAGGGGCAATAAAGAAGGAGGAGGAGAGGGAGAGGACAACACCACGCCCACACACTCCCACAGCCTCACAGGATGTAACATTCCCCCCACCCTATATTCACACTATACAAAACACAGAATAAACTCATCACTAAGCGCTGCGTGAGAGCGCATCAGCCACCAGATTTTCAGACCCTTTCTTGTGCTGGATAACCAGATCATAATCCTGCGCCAGCAATGCCCAGCGCATTAGTCGCTGGTTGTGGTTGTACATGCGTTGGAGGAAAGTAAGGGGATTGTGATCTGTATACACCGTCACTGGAAAGGAGCTAGAGCCCACATACACAGTGAAGTGCTGCAAGGCCATCAGCAGCGCTAGAGCTTCTTTCTCTATGGTGGAATAGTTTAGCTGATGGCGCTTGAACTTTACAGAGTAGTAGCAGACTGGGTGACACACACCCTCTGCGTCGTCCTGCAACAGCACTGCACCAGCTCCGGTGGCACTGGTGTCGACTTCCAGTTTGAAAGGCTGAGAGAAGTTGGGAGCAGCCAGAACTGGGGCGCTGCAAAGGAGGGATTTTGCAGACTCGAATGCATGCTGGCATTCCCCTGACCACACAAAAGGGATCTTGGGGCTGCATAGCTTTGTCAAAGGGGCCACAACTACCGCAAAGTTCTTGCAAAAACAGCGATAGTATCCAGTCATGCCCAGGAATCGCTTTAACTCCCGCCTAGTGGCTGGGGCCGGGTAGCTGAGGACAGCCTCGACTTTTGCCTCTACCGGGCGAACCTGCCCGAAACCCACCTGTTTTCCCAGGTAGGTGACTGTCGCTCTGGCAAACTCGCACTTAGCGAGATTTAGAGTTAACGAGGCGTCGGCCAATTGCTGAAACACTGATTGTAGGATGGCCACATGCTCTTCCCATGTGGCCGTGTATATCACTACATCATCCAAGTATACATTACACTGAGGCACATCCCCCAACACCAGCTGCATTAAACGCTGAAATGTGGCCGGAGCGTTTTTCATGCCAAACGCCATCACGGTGTACTGCATGAAATGGTCGGGTGTGACAACTGCAGAAATGTTGGAGGCTCTGGGGGTCAAAGGCACCTGCCAATACCCTTTAAGAAGGTCCAGTTTGGAAATGAACGTGGCAGGACCTATATTATCAATGCAATCCTCCATACGAGGAAGTGGAAAAGAATCGGAGACGGTCACTGCATTTACCTTCCGGTAGTCGGTGCAGAAACGTGGGGTGCCATCAGTCTTGGGCGTAAGCAAACAAGGGGAGCTCCAAGGGCTGTGGCTCGGTTGTGCCAAACCATTCTCTTCTAAATAACTGACTTCCTTCTTCATCACCTCGCGCTTTCCCATGGGGCAGCGGTACGCGTGCTGTTTGATTGGGGTTGCGTCACCAACATCGATATCATGTTCACAAACACTAGTATGCGAGGGCACATCACCAAAGAGAGAAGGGTAAGAGTGCAGTAGGCTAAGCACATCTTCGCGTTGTGAAGGGGACAGATGAGACAAGTGGGCCGTTGCCTCGGCTAAGTAAGCTGAATTCGCCAACCGCCCACACTGTTGTCCCTCAGAAAACATATGCAGATCGTTGTCAGCACTGGCCTCTACGCTCACCACAGTGGCAGAGACAGAGCTGGAGATTACTGCGCTGGCAACACTCTCATGGGTTTCCCTACCATGGTAGGGTTTTAACATGTTAATGTGGCACAGACGTGTTTTCCTCCTGCGTTCTGGGGTACTGAGGACATAATCTGTCTCAGACACCTTCCTCACTATAACATACGGTCCCGCAAAACGGGCCGAAAGAGCAGAACCAGGCACCGGTAGCAACACTAAAACTTTGTCTCCAGCCTGAAAATGTCTTTTCACAGCCTTTCTGTCGTACCACTTCTTCATGCTTGCCTGGGAAGTACACAGGGCCTCTTTTGCTAATGAGGTAGCACGCTGCCAGCGATCCCTACATGTCTTCACAAAATCTGCCACGTTAGTTTTTGGAACACCCCCACTAAGGAACCTCTCTTTCAACATCTTTAGCGGGCCCCGCACCTCGCGGCCAAACACAAGGGTAGCTGGGCTGAACCCTAAGGACTCCTGCTTAACATTGCGTATGGCAAACAGTACAAAGGGGACACCCTCATCCCAACTTCTGCCCGTATCATGGCAGTACTTTTTCAACATGGCCTTAAGTGTTTGGTGCCAACGCTCAAGTGCACCCTGCGACTCTGGGTGGTAAGCACTGGACACAGAATGAGAAATGCCAAGGGAGATTAAAGTCTGTTTAAATGCTCGGGATAAGAAGTTAGTTCCCTGATCTGTTTGCACTGTTTTTGGGAGACCAAAGGTGGTAAAAAATTTGATCAGTGCCTTAGTAATGTTTGCAGTGGCGATCCTCCGCAGAGGAATTGCTTCGGGGAACCGCGTGGACAAGCACATTATGGTCAATAAAAACTGGTTACCTGCCTGTGTTCTTGGCAACGGACCAACACAATCGACCAAAACGTGTTCAAATGGCTCACCAACAGCAGGTATTGGACATAGTGGGGCGGGGGGCACAGTTTGGTTTGCCCACCAGTTGACACGTGTGAAAAGTATTACAATACCTTGCAACATCTGCCTTCATTGCCGGCCAGAAGAAGTGCTGCAGAACACGGTCATATGTTTTAGTTATCCCCAAATGTCCTGACCATGAATGGTCATGGGCTAATTGTAGCACGTGCTGACGCAAACTAGCCGGGACCACTATCTGTTGGACTACACTCCAGTCCTCCCCTGGCTTTGAGGTCCACCTGCGCATTAACAGTCCACCACAAACAACAAATGTCTGCTTCCTGTCTCCTGCCGGACCATCGCTCTCATCTATGGCAGCGAAACATTTGGCTAACGACGGGTCCTCTTTCTGAGCGATCATAAGGGCCTCCCGTGTGAGGAGAGGGGGGGCTGCGGGTTCAGGAGCAGGCTCAGCTACTTCTTGAGCCAGTTCCTTGGCGTCAGGACCCACCTCCTCCTCGGAGGGCATCACATCCTTTTCCAAAATAGAGCCGACCACTGACTCTGACAAGTCAACCACTTCTCCCTGCCGATGGGCGTGTGACCGAGTAAGAACACCGACAGGAAATACATCCGGGTGCTGCCAGCTTAAAACATCTGACAAAGGACTTGGGTCAGGAGTCTTTGTGACCTCTGGGGTAGGATAAACCTTCCCGCCTGCAATGTCATTGCCCATTATGAAATCCACGCCATCAATTGGGAAGCAAGGACACACAGCTACAGGAAACACACCACTTACTAGGTCACTCTGCACCCAAACTCGATGGAGGGGGGCGGGCACATAAGTCATTCCAACACCTCTAACAATAACATCAGTGCCGCTGGCAGTCTTTTCATCAAAGGCAAGTGCACTGGCCAGTATGAGGGACTGTGAGCCACCTGTGTCACGTAAAATGGTCACAGTACGCATATCTTCAGGCTTACCAGAGAGCGACACTGCTCCTTTGAAAATGAAGGGTTTAAAACATTCATCAGGAGTCTCAGTGCTAAGGGGTCTGTTACCAGGAGAAGCGGTTTTAATCAGCCCTATCCCTTTTGGCTTACGTGGTGTTGAAGCTGGCTGTCTTCGCCTGTAGGCCTCGCAGTCCGCTATTAAATGGCCAGATTTAAAACAGTAGAAACATTTCCGGTCTGACTTGGGACGAGGCAGAGGTACCTCTCCCCTTGTGTCTTGCTCGCCGCTGGCCTTCGCTAGGGTGTCGCGTCGCTCATGCTTAATGACACTGGCTTTATGGACGAGTGCGAACTCGTCAGACAGTGTCGTGGCCTGCTGCAACGAGGAGACCTTCTGTTCGTTCAGGTATACTGCCATCCGCTCGGAGATGCAGTTTTTAAATTCCTCAATGAGAATCAACTCCCGTACCGAAACTAGGTCCGCAGCTTTACAGGCCATACACCATCGGTCAAAGAGGACACTCTTTTCCCTCACGAAATCCAGGAAGGATTGACCCTGCACCTTTTTCAACCCCCGAAATCGCTGCCTGTAAGCCTCGGGGACTAGTTCGTAGGCTAACAGGATTGCACTTTTCAGTTTGTCGTAGTCCAAACTGCATTCAGCGGACAATGAGGAACAAACTTCCTGTGCCTTGCCCACCAGCTTACACTGCAGCAGGATGGCCCACGCATCCCGCGGCCAACGCAAGGCTGTCGCTATCCGCTCAAATGATTCAAAATAAATCTCCACCTCAGTGTCACGAAATACAGGGACCAGACGACTATTCCTTCCTACATCAAACTGTATCTCTGTCTGTGACAGCGAAGCCGCCACAGGAGGGGAGGAGGCCTGCTGGAGTTCCAGCTGTCGCAGCTTGACCTTAGTCTCCGCCTCCACCTTCATCAGCTCAACCTCCCTAGCCCTAGCCAGTTCCGTGTCCAAACGCCTAAGCTCTGTCTCTCTTTTCAGCTGGAACTCTCTCTCACGCTGCTCCTTTTCCAGCTGGAGACGAGCCAGACGGACTTTGAGCCTAGCATCCTGCTTAGAACCCTCTGATGACTGGGTGGAGAGCGGATCAAAACGGGGCAGCGTCATTGGCCCGCCCTCAGGCAGCCCCTGGCCCACCGGTGTAGATACTGACGGTTCTACAGCCTGGCTTGTACCCTGAGGCACTGCACTTGGTCCAGCCGGACCGGGTGTGCTCGGGGGTTCTCGCCTTACAACCACCCCCTTCTCCAACAACCCAGACACCAGAGCAGCCTTCAGCTCCGCTTTGCGTAGACCAGTGGAGACACTGATCCCGTAATATGTTGCCACCTCGTGCAGATCCCTCTTCCTACAAACATCAAGCAGGGCAAGCGACGGCTCTGCCGTAAATCCAGGAATATCAAAAGTGGCCATGAAAACTCAAAACGGCCTGCAAAACACCAGCTAACCACAAAAGGGCCACACAACACCTTCACTACACAACCAAAAACCGGCAAAATAAAATGTGTTGTGTCAAGTCAACCATTAACTAAAACTCTGCCCACACTCCCCCCAGTCCTGCCTACTCCAAATTTAGCCTGACCTAGCTTCTGGAGCGTACCAGGCTCGAGGCCACTTTAAAGGCAAATCATCAAGTGCCAAAGGCACCGAAAAGCCTACCCCCAACAGAGAATTAATCCCCACCCAGGTTTGCTCTAAAAATAACAAAGGCAAAACAAAAAACGAATGTCCGAAGGAAGAGCAAATGCTCAGCTAGACACTCCCCTGTGCTAGCCGGGGAGAGCAGCAGCTAGTCAAATGACCCTCACACAACACACAAACATCTATTCAAACTCGTAAACAACTCAATGCCTTTCATTCCGATCCCGGAAGAGCCCCCACTTTGTTACGTCCCCGCATAAAATCTAGGCGATGAGGATGGGGGGCAGTAACAGTTGGATCTGGGTTGAAATGAAAAGAACACCAGGTAGAGGTACTTAACACAAAATATCTTTATTATAATCAATTGCCTCAATAATCATATAAATAGTAACAACAAAAAGAGATAGCACCGCTGCTTTAATGATAAATCAGACCGGTCAACCCAAAGAGCTGGTGACCACTTAACAAAGAAAACAACTATAAGGCTTCAACAGAAAAAGACAGCAACGCTGCTATTAACAATAACCAGACAGGCCAAACAAAATAATGGAGGCCGCCGTCACTTAAGGAGAACCACCGCTCAGTTAAAACTACTCACAAAGAGCCACGCACAGTGGGGCTGGTCACACACAGCAGGCCTTTTCCACACCTAGACCAGACACACACTGACCAGCACAGCACAAATCCACCAGAAGCCTCTCCCACCTCCACACTGCTCATCTCCAGCTTATCACTGGAAGTCCCAGGCTTTTCTAAGCCCACGTCAGCCAAGTGGAAGCTAAATTGGCTAGTCTTTTAGCATCATTTCATATGTAAATTAGGTTGTTACTTGAGAAGTGGGGGGAGTGGGGGTGTGTGAATGATTTCTAACTGCCAACTGCCTCTTTGTTTGTCCAAAAGTCACCAACTTGGAGTGGTTAGTTTCCTGAGCCACAAGGAAACTTGTGTTTCTGCCATCTTAGGGAGAAATCAACACGCACAACACATTTCCTTTGTTGCTGAGATTTATTGATACAAACAGTACAAAAACACCCCAACCATTTATACACATATTTACAAATAATAATAAAAAGTGAGTAAGTACAGAAGTGGGGGAGTGGGGGTGTGTGAATGATTGCTGATTTCTAACTGCCAACTGCCTCTTTGTTAGTGTGTGGGGGTGGGGAGCTGCTAAAAGCTGTGAACTTCCTTTCCTGTTGAGGTCAATGAAATTGTCATCTTGCGGGGTTTACTAGGCTGCTGCTCAGCAAACCTGTGAAACCCACAGTATAACCCTAACCCTGCAGTATATAGCAAGTAAACCTGACAAGTTTGGGATCAAGTTTTGGGTGGCTTGCGACCTAAAGTCCAAGTACATTTGCAATGTCTTCCCATATCTTGGCAAGGGAAGTACATTTGCAAGAGAGTTGGCTCACTCTCATATGGCTGGTAAGAAGGCAAGAAAAGAACAGTTGCTTTGGACACAACCCTCCACACCTTTTTTGTTTGTTGTTTTTTTTGTACTGTTTTTATCAATAAATCTCAGCAACAAAGGAAATACACCCATGTGTGTTGATTTCTCCCTAAGATGGCAAACAGAAACACAAGTTTCCTTGTGGGTTAGGGTTAGCCTAACCCTAGGGTTAGGCTAACCCTAACCCCTAACCCTAACGGCTCAGCACCACCTTATTTACATAACAAAAGCAGCAGTTCACAGTCCAGTCCAGGATAGTCCAGGATATTAGCTAAAAGCTTTCCAGCCATTTGGCTGGTTGGTGGGTTTTAAACGTAGAAAAGCCAAATGGCTGCTCTCTGGGAGTTCCTGTGTTATATCTCCTCTGAGGGTAATTGGTGGTCAACGAGGGCAGATGAGCAGCAGGTGTGCCCTAATAGGAGAGGGTAGGGGCAGAAAGAGACAGGGGAGGGGCAATAAAGAAGGAGGAGGAGAGGGAGAGGACAACACCACACCCACACACTCCCACAGCCTCACAGGATGTAACATTAAGCATCAGTTGTTAATTAAAGCCAGAAGCAGTGACTGCAGCACTGCATGGCAGGTTCTAACCCCTACAGCCTGTTATTTCACCTGAAGGCAAAACTTTTCCTGTGATTTTTCCGGTACATTTTGGGGTTTTTGTTTTAGTACCAGGCTGACTCTGCCAGTTAGGTTTAGGTTGTTTTTCTTTTTCTAAGAGAAAGACTTTTTTTTTTTTTTTACACTTAGACATGTCTGGAACCAGGCCTAATATGTTTTTTTTTTTTGTAACAGTGCACTTAGGAAAAAAACCTGCCAGGTATCATCCCTCTGGGGGTGATATTTTGTGTGTTGATGATTTAAAAGCAGGCCTGCAAGTTGGGGGGCAAAAGCGCTATAAAATACTTTAATTGAGAGCAAATATAAGGTGAGCTTCTCTAGATTACAATTGGATTCTGAGAAAATTCACCTACATAGGACGCTGACCATATTAGATGGTAAATCCTGTGTTTAAAAGGATTATAGCGATTCAATCCATTTCAAATACAATAAGAATTGTTTTTGTTTTTGGAATGACGAAATATTGTTGTCAGTGGATATTTAAATTTGTGCGCGGTTTTCCACTATCAGCAATGATCGTTATGAATGCATGTGACTAGATGAATGCATGTGATTGGTATAAATGCAAATGCAGAGGACTGTGGCTGGACTGATGATGTGGACTAAATGTGACTGACTTGAAATTGAGAAGACAGTAACTATTTTAGGATTAGTCACTTCTAATGCCTAATCCACCCAAACAGTGAAAAAGGGTGGATGTATGTGTTTTTGTTTGCTTGTTTTTTGTAGAAGCAGAAGGATGACAGAGACCAGAGGAGGAGAGACTGTAGGTTTACATGAGTGTGGGCGGGCCTTGCAGACTTAACCCTTACGCTGCTACTTTTTGTTTTACTGATTTCGTGTGAAAGAAACTGTTTTTACTGGCTGCTTGTTGGTTATGGTGACACACTGTATTGTTGGAAAATGTCAAATGTTAGAAGTTGGCAGAAAACATAGCGGCGTTGAAGAGCGTGCAGAGAAGGCCAGCCCACATCAGCTGCAGTTCAGCTATGCTCTGATTAACGGCTTTCACCCACCCACTGCTGACTTCATTAGGAAACAAAATTTTAATCAAAACACAGACGGGTCCGTTGAATGCATGAATTGGGCCCGACGTGTGCAGGAAGTCACAAAGCTCTGACCATAGATTTATTTGAGGTGGATGAATGCTAAAAGTAGTGAGGTTGCACCTCCACATGATGACAGGGTGGATGTATCTATGTGAGTTTCTCTGTTTTTAAAGGAGTGGAAAGATGACAGCAACATCCTAGGTTGTGTGCTGATTTAACCTTTTAAATGCCACTTTCTGTGTCTGTGAATTTACCAGCGGAGTGTTATTATGACCTAGTATTGCCAAATGCAGAGGTCACTGTGAGGAAGTGTGTATACACCTGCGTGGCGCTAACATTTACATTCTCCTTTCTACAGCAGAGAGTTCATCATGTGATCTGATTCTGGTTAATTTTTTTTCTCACAGGATTACTGGGTTTATGTGTGAAGGCAACTGTGATTACAGGTTATATGTTTGTTATGCAATTACACTATGTTGTTGAGAAAATGTTGGAGAAAATGTGAATACAGTGTCAAACATACCGTGTTTGAAACCAGTATTACCTCTTTTACAGCAGAGTGTTAACTTTATGATCTTTTTGCAGCACCTCTGGAATCTGTTGATCCAGGAAAAACCTCCAGGATGCTTCATATGTTTTGCTAATGTTTGTTTCTCTCTAAGAGTGCTTGTGGAGGATTCGGCACAGACACAGACAGACATAAGTGAAACGAAACAGGTTGTGCAGTGATTACAGAACATCTTACTGTTGGGCTCATAGTGTGAAAGCACGTGAGTGACGTTACTTAAGAAAAGTCACTGGTTACGGTAGTTTTGATTAAACACATGGGGTGATTCATGATTTGGGTAAATTATGTCAACAGTAGTGTTTTTAATTATCTGGGGACATAAACTGCACATGGCACACTTGTGTCTGTGGTGTGGGATGCCTTATTGCTCCTATGACCCTACAGTTGTTTCTAAGTGTGACGTTTGTATTTACTCACCGATTTTGGTTTCTAGGTAATTGTGGTGTGGATGCAGGCTCCAGGCAGAGCCAAGAGTTAGACCCACTTAACATGACATTAATGCTGATTTTAGTCTTTAACACAGAGTTTACAGGGCTGAAGCGACATTACTCCGGAGGAGAAGCCCTGATGTTGTCTAAGAATTTGTGTAACTAACCTTTTACTTTTTGTTATTCTCCTAGTTCTGGTGAGTTGACTCATGGGAGAGACCATGTGTCAAAAGGAGGGATTCTAGGTTTAACATGAAACATTGTTTTTGTCCATGGCTTTTTTACTGTGATTTGTGGGATTAACAGTTCATGTACAGGTATTAAAACCTCTACAGGGGGGTTAAGTCCATGTTCAGATAAGGTTTTGATGATCTATAAATAAACTTCACTGAACTGAAAGGAAAATGTGGTTTGAAGCCTCACTTCTGTCAGTCTGCCCCAGGGCAGCTGTGGCTACAACTGTAGCTGCCTCCACCAGTGTGTGAATGTGAGAGTGAATGAATAGTGGAATTGTAAAGCGCTTTGAGGGTCTCCAAAAGCGCTTTATGAATGCAATCCATTATTATTATGATTATTATGGTTGACATGTTTTCCAAATGGTTAGAAGTTTTTCCTCCTAGTAAAGCGATACAGGTGCAGGAGCCAGAGTATTGCTGGAAGAAATCATCCCAAGGGTGGAATCTCCTGACTGAGTCTTCAGAAGTCTTCAGAGACCCAGCGAGAAGCAGGGACCATTCATAGCATAGCTGACAGCTCAGGCAGTGGTTGAGGTCAAAGGTCGTGCAGTTTGGGGCCCTACTAGTCATCATGAGAAGATTCCAGAACCACAGCAATAACCATAAAACTGCGTTGAAACGAGAGGGTGAGGGGTGAAAAGAGCGCCCTCCTCCAACAAGGCCAAGCTCCAACTCAACGACTGCAGAGCAGACTCTGTGCCACACAAGAGGGATCAGCGAATGAATGCAGATAACACCTGCTTAAAACAGCCAATCACTTTCCCTGGAAAGCTTAGTATGTTTTTAAGTTAAGGAGGTCGTTGGTGTGACGTTAATAATCATTTTTTAAATGATATGCATTTACATGATTCTCCGAACATCACAAACTCTGTTAGAGTCCTGAGCCTGAGTAAAAGTGATTGGAGTAATTATAGCATGAGAGTTTTACAGCAACTTGTGTGCATTTTGTAGGATAGGTAGACTGATTATCTAGCGTGTCACTTCCTGATCAGTTCATTAGGCCTTCATTGTCTGAGTAAACATAGTAACAACAGTTGTGAGTTCTTTTGACATGTGTACTCAACTTTGACACATTGTTTGACACCCTAAACTAGGATTTTGGGTTCATCACATTTCATTGAGGGATTTTGATCGGCCTCAAACATGCTGGAAGCACCTAAAGAAGGAGGTTGTTCTTCCAGAGTTAAATGTGGTTGTTTTGGTTTCCCCAATCACTGATGTGGGCACAGTGAAGATAATTGTAAATGCCCTTGAGAGGGTTTACACCTTTTAAACAGGCTGATGGCCCTACAATAGTAAAGAGTACAGCACACTGCATAGACAGAGAGGAAAGATCTATAATTCTGTTGTAAATTTAGCTCAGAAGTGTTTGATATATGTTGGCTGTGTGGAAATTCATGGCTACTTCTGGGTTTTACCCCAGACTTTGGGAAGCACTAACTTTGAAGTTAGTTTAGGTTTGTGGTATTCACTTAGGTACAGATATAGTCACTGTCCTTTATGGCAAACATCTGGACAGGGCAAAGCAAATGGCACAAAGGAGTGTGTGTGATGTTTGGTGAGGCATGTGTGCCTCAATCCCTAATAACACTGGGAATGAAGGTCTTTTACAGAAACCGTTAATAAATTTGGAAACATGGGATGATGAATTTAATGATAAAGTGGAAAATATATCACATCCTGAAAGACGTCCTTATCTAAACAACAGGTTCTTATGAAAGAGCAGCTTGATGTAACTAAGGTTAAAGTTTTCTTTTGCAGATGAACAACGAAGGCTGTTTCATTTTGTATATGATCTCATATTGTGTTTTCTTTTATGGTATAACTGCCATCCTTTGAAGAAAGGGTGGAGGCTCAGATGGAGCGAAGATGACCATGAAGTGTGAATTTGTTTTTTCCTTCTGATTATAGGGAGGATGCACATTATGGAATTTCTTTGAGTACACAATTGTGCTGATGTTATGTTCAGTAGTTAGAAAATAAATCCCCATGTTTTTATGTGATTCTTAATTGTGGTATCACAAAGGCTGGAATGTGGTGGCAGATTTCTTTTCTCATGTATTAATCACATATTTAATCACATTAGTTATAGTAATATCACTTTCTCACTTTACTATAGTAAGAGCTCTCCTGTCACTAGTTTACATGCATGTGGAAAGTTAACACAGTGAGGCCGTTGTAATGGGAGACGTTAAACAGATAGTGAGACTCCTTCTGCTTATCAGGGATGTAAATCCTTAGGTGAAGGCTAAGCAGAAAACAAGGTCATAATTCTCTCTGTGAGGGAGGAGGTATAGCCCCCCCCATGAGAGGGGCCAACATGTAAGAGTTTGAGGAATGTTCTTTGTCTGTGTGTCTGTATATAAGATGTAAGGGCGGTGGCCACATTTCAGAGATGGTCCTGGTGTTTCACTGGGATGCTCTCTCCACATTGTGTTTATTAAACCCACTTCAAATCAAGCTCACTGGGTGTGTTGCAGGTTATTGTTAACATTTCCATAACAAACACAAGAAGTCAAAAACACTGAGTCAAAAGGAACCAGAGCTGTGACAATTAAAAGATTCTGAGCTCAAGCACATTTTATTTCAAAACATTAAATAATTAAATTCTCTTCATTGCAGTAATTGGGATAAAAACATGGGTACAATATGACACCTAGTGATGACCTATGCTAATAATGAGAAAGCTCGTGCCAGCTTTCCATAGTGAGTGACAGCACAGGCATCTGTGTTTTTCATCGCATGAGAGATTAGTGACAGGCTAAAGTGTGAAACGTGTTTTTAATAGAAGACTTCAAACAGCAACAGAAACTCTGTTATTCTGGGTGTTTCTAACCTTGAAATCATGCTGTAAGTGTAACTCAAGCCATTGTGATTATCTGTTCTATTTCATCTCCAAACTTTGAATGAATGCATGTTTCAGGCAGGCAGAGGTGGAGCACTCGCAGGCTTTGAGTATTAATTGCTGTTTCCTAAAAACAATCAAGTGTTTGAGTGAAATCCCTTTTCTCATTAAATGTCCAGGACCTGAATTTATAGTACTGAGGATTTTTCAGACAGTTTTTCTCAAAAAGGTGTGTTATGGTGCGTTCACACCGAACGCGATAGTGCTGCACAACAGGCAGCACTATTAGTTCTCTCAGTCTCAGAGCAGCATTTCTAATTTTGATTGAAACTGTCAGAGAAAACGGCAGCCTCGAGCAGCCAGGATATTAGTTTATAGAAGCTGTTAAAATTATATGTCTAACGTTAACATGTTGGTGACACAATAATTTCATCCTAATGGTACTGACATATTCACAGGGTTAATTTTTGAGGCAAAATACCATGAGGTAGTCATGATTTTGCAAATATTCCACCTTGTAGTGCAGTTTGCACAAATTGTTTTAAAAATGCACTCAGCCTACAAACATTACTGATGAATCAAGATCTGCACAAACTGACAGAAACACTGAAGCAGCTCCACATTTTATTCTTATTGTCATGTATGTCCTATTTATCAGGTGACAGAAGAACCAACACAAAGCTCAGAGAGTAATGGTGACACAAGATCACAGGTGAAATTGGATGATGACTTGGTGGTTCATGTAGGCAAGTATATTTCTCCCTTTTGTTAGTCTTTTTTTTTGTCTTTAGCAAAGACAAAAAGGGGGAAAAAGAAACGGGGCAGAGTTCGGTGGTGGAATCATCCATCCCCAAAACCAAATCTACGCCCTTGGATTAAGGATTACATGCCCCAAAATGTATTTTGTAACGTAATCCGTTACGTTACTCAATGAGAGTAACATATTCTGAATACTTTGGATTACCTAATATATTATCATGCTGTTTACAACTACATGAATGTACTATTGCTGTGATTTATTACTATTACTGTAGGCTACTCACCATATCAACACCAACTAGATTTTTAAATCTTAATATAAATGAGTAACAGTAGGTGGACATTAGGTAAGGCTGCACTTTTAGCAGCGATCTCATATAGAAACTATTCCGCGCGTATATAAAACAGGTCCGCGGCTCCAAACCGTAGTAAAGGGACCTCTGGCTAATACGTCGGGTTCGTGTCGAGCTCGTAGCTGAAAACTAGCTTTACTTTGTTGTCTGGGTCAACTTTGCTAGCAGAGACAGAGAGAGGCGTTGAAAGGCTGCTCCAACAGAACTTATTGTTTCAGAGGAAAACACGAACACGGTGTACAGTCGAGTCTTAATAGCTTACTTACAGCTGGGCTACACTGCCCATGAGGCTACTGTCATGGTCCTGGGCCATGTTGGCCCAGCATTCTTAGTTTTCTTGTATTTTGTTCCTTATGCCGTGGTTCCTAGGTTCTGTTAAAGATGTTCCTTATTTGATTACCCCCTGTGTGCCCCTTTGTGTATCTGTGAGCCCTCGTTTCCCCTCGTGTTTCATTTGATGTTTTCCCCAGCCCGTTATGTCTGTGCTCTCTCCTCCTGTCTGCACCTCTGTGTACTTCCTGTTTTACTTTGACAGTCTCCCGTCAGTGTGGTTTACTCCTGCCATGTCTCGTTATGTTTATCTGTGTCAGCTGTGTTCCCCGTGTGCTTCCACTTCCCTCGTTAACTCTCTGTGTATTTATGTGCATGTCTCCCTCAGTTCGGTGTCGCGTCGTCAATGTCTCCTCCACGAACCTGTGTGGCTTTCTGTGTTCCCTCGGTCTTTTGTTAGTATTCCCGGTTTAATTCTGTTTCGTGTTAAGGCCTGCAATAAAGCAGTGATTTTGAGTTCAGTTCCTGTCTCCGTGAGTTTTGCGTTTGAGTCCTCCTCTGCCTCCACACAGCCAGTTCATGACAGCTACATTCTTTAGGGCTATGCCTGGAACAGTCTGCCTGTTGCTTTTATATTAAAGAATTTTTGAACAATAATTGAAAAAAAAAGAATTTCTCCACGTCATTATGTGGGCTGCAAGTAGGGTGACATGGGCCGCGAGATTGAGACACCGCCATTAGAGCCTCTTAATGCGTGTTTTTTTGGGGGGTTCTGTCGGCATGGAATTACCAAAAACAGAGAGGGCATAGCCGAACATATGAAACAGGAAAAGACGGCCGTGTAATCCCTTTATTTCAAAAAAGTAACTGTATTCTGAATACCACCATTTTAAATGGTAACTGTAACGGAATACAGTTACTCATATTTTCTATTTTAATACGTAACTTCGGTACATGTATTCTGTTACTCCCCAACACTGAAAATAAATAAAAGAACATTGAAGTTCTTGAGATGTTCAGTGCAATAACACACAAGCTAATCCAAAAGTTAACAGCTCACATCATGACTTATGACCTCAAAGTCTGCCTGGATCTAAATGAGGGAACCATGCGGACCTCATCAGTACAGGGCCTGCTGCAGCACACAAACTAATTTATATATATACACACACACACACATACATATATATATATATATATATATATATATATATATATATATATATATATATATATAAAATATACATTTGTTTTATTTTTATTTATATTTTTAATTACCTCTTCATCTGCTTTCAGCTGCACAAACTCAAGTCTCACATATCAGTGACAAACCACAGTTGTGCTGTTGGAGCATCCACAGCCTCTGTGTGAGTGCACTGCAACATCATGACATGAAGAACACTGGACACTTGAACCCGCTTTCAGTCTAACTTTAACTTTTTATCGCCAATAGACAAGTTGGCAAAATGTAACACTCAGAACATGGAGTCAACAAATAATACTAAAATGTTTAATTATTACTACATTACCTTTGACTAAAACTCTTGTTTGCGAGCAGCTTATTGATCTTGATAAAGACGTGCTGCTTACTTGTGTAAAAACAGTGAAATATAAAAAGTGTTTACTAATTTGTACCAACGTGAGAGAGAAATGGATCTGAAACCACTGAAACCAGAGAGTTTGCAGACACACAGATAATGAAGACATGCTGCTCGGAAATGCTAGATACAGATAAAAATGGAGTGTGTGTGTGTGTGTGTGTGTGTGTGTGTGTGTGTGTGTGTGTGTGTGTGTGTGTGTGTATTGAGCCAAGATTGCAAAACCGCCTAACTGCCTTCGTCTTCCTCCCATTAGGGCCTACATGGATGACATGACCATCATTACAACAACAGAACCATGTACTAGGCCAAGGGCGTAGATTTGGCATGGACAGAGGGGGCATGGCCCCACCAATAATTTGATTTCTTCAAGTAAAGAAAAACAAACGCGATAGAAAGAAAAAAACAATCTGTCAACGTCTCGTTCAACCAGCGGCGAAGAAAGATTTAAATTACGTTCTCTACCTCATGTGACAAATATGGCCAATGTGATTGGCTGTGCCTTTCAGGGAGCTCTGTTTAGTTTTAGCAGCAGCAAGCCTGCACTGTGAGGACCTGAAAGGAGGAGAGGAGGACGGCAGCAAAAAGGAAGAACCTGGATATAAGAAAGTGTTTTTCAAAGAAACCTGTAAGTCACTTAAAGCCAAGTTCACTCATAAAATGTGCCGGTCATAATAACGTTACAGGCTATGCTAGGCTTTGGCCCACATCAGTCTAAAATTGTATGCAACCATGAATAACGTGTTTTGGAAACTAACTGCACAACAGGCAGCACTATTAGTTCTCTCAGTCTCAGAGCAGCATTTCTAATTTTGATTAAAACTGTCAGAGAAAACGGAGCCTCGAGCAGCCAGGATATTAATACTAAAATGTTTAATTATTACTACATTACCTTTGACTAAAACTCTTGTTTGCGAGCAGCTTATTGATCTTGATAAAGACGTGCTGCTTACTTGTGTAAAAACAGTGAAATATAAAAAGTGTTTACTAATTTGTACCAACGTGAGAGAGAAATGGATCTGAAACCACTGAAACCAGAGAGTTTGCAGACACACAGATAATGAAGACATGCTGCTCGGAAATGCTAGATACAGATAAAAATGGAGTGTGTGTGTGTGTGTGTGTGTGTGTGTGTGTGTGTGTGTGTGTGTGTGTGTGTGTGTGTGTGTGTCTGTGTGTGTATTGAGCCAAGATTGCGAAACTGCCTAACTGCCTCAGTAATTATGGACCTTATAGTTCTTACAGAGGGCTTTCGCTTTGGTGGCCTCAGGATCTCATCTCTGATCTTTGCGGATGATGTGGTTCTGTTGGCTTCATCGGGTGAGAGCCTCCAGCTCGCACTGGAGCGGTTCGCAGCCGAGTGTGAAGCAGCAGGAATGAGGATCAGCACCTCCAAATCTGAGGCCATGGTTCTCAGCCGGAAAAGGGTGGAGTGCCCACTCCGGGTCAGGGATGAGTTCCTGCCCCAAGTGGAGGAGTTCAAGTATCTCGGGGTCTTGTTCGCGAGTGATGGGAGAAGGGAGCCGGAGATCGACAGACGGATTGGGGCTGCAGCTGCAGTAATGCGGACGCTGCACCGGTCCGTCGTGGTGAAGAGAGAGCTGAGTGTAAAAGCGAAGCTCTCAATTTACCGGTCGATCTACGTCCCTACCCTCACCTATGGCCACGAGCTGTGGGTAGTGACCGAAAGAACGAGATCGCGGATACAAGCGGCGGAAATGAGCTTCCTCCAAAGGGTGGCTGGCATCTCCCTTAGAGATAGGGTGAGAAGTTCGGCCATCCGGGAGGAACTCAGAGAAGAGCCGCTGCTGCTCCACATCGAAAGGAGCCAGCTGAGGTGGTTTGGGCATCTGACAAGGATGCCCCCTGGGCGCCTCCTGGGTGAGGTGTTCCAGGCATGTCCCACCGGGAGGAGGCCCCGGGGCAGACCCAGGACACGCTGGAGAGATTATATCTCTCGGCTGGCCTGGGAACGCCTTGGTGTTCCCCCGGACGAGCTGGAGGAGGTAGTGGAGAGAGGGAGGTGTGGGCCTCTTTGCTTAGGCTGCTGCCCCCGCGACCCGGCCTCGGATAAAGCGGATGAAGATGGATGGATGGATGGATGGATTGTCCTTACAAACACTGTTTCACTAACTTCAGTAAACATTTTACATACATATGTCACACTGTGAACGCAGCGGTGCACGAGCCACTGCAGTGGAGCTCACGTACAGCTTTGTGCTTCAGACTGTTATCACACACAAACAATCAATGCAGGAGAAATAGCGCGTGCACGTGGTAGATGCCGTCATTTACACAGTGCTTCATGCAGGTGTGATAACGAGACTGTTTGACTGCTGCAGGAGAAGATTGTTGATTTATGTATCTGTGCATTTTCAGATTTTTGTGTTCCAGCTGTTGTATGTTTGTTTTTTCTTACAGGTGCAGCAGTTGGTGATTGTGCATTTCTATTTGGACTCTATTCTTTTATTACATCTTGCACTACGACCCCCATGCACCAATGCCGTGCACCGGGTGTGGTAGGCCTTTGTGTTGCTCAGTGAACGGAGTTGATTCAGCACAGTCCTCCAAGCTATGTGCAGTAAACGTACTATCGTCAAGTAAAAAGATTTTAAAAAATAACGCTAAAAAAATTCATAGTTTTTCATTAAAACATTTTAATTAATTAAAATAAAATATTAAAAAAAACACCAAAATTTAAACTCTACCACCACCAAAAACAAAAAATAAAAATAATAATAAATGATGATAACATGTATTTATTATGTTGCTCTTTGTTTGATTTCTCTTCTGTTTTTTTTCTCCATACAGGTGATCCAGGTGTTTGTTTTTCTTTTTGTTCCTTCCCCCTTTCTCATCATCTCTTCTGCCCTCTGTTTTTCTTTCTCTCCCTCTCTTTCTTTCCTTCTTTCCTTCTCCCTGTCCTATCCCCCAGTCATGTCTGTCCCGTCTGTAACAACCGATAATAAAATAAAATAAATACACAATTATAATAAAGGTCAATCAAATGGACCAACATGGCATCTTTCTTGGCCTTCAAACAACAATTCTGATGGCTAAAGATCCAAATGGGACATGCAAAAAAATAAATGAATAAATAAATGATGATAACCATGTGCAGCTTCTCTCGTCTTCCATTTTTCCATGATATGTTTCACTCTACATCAGACACGTGTTAAAGTGTGTTGGCTGCATATTCAGTTCAAAATGCTGATGAGCTCTGATCCAGTTGACTGATATACTCTGCTCTACATCCTGCACTGAAATATGAGGATTGTGTGTTTATTAAAATTTAAAATCATCATGGAGTCATTGACAGAAGAGCATCAACGTTCAGCCTGTTAAATTAGATTTAGATATTTTTATTTCAGAAATGATTCCTAACAAAAATGGAGAATATAAAAACACAATCAAAGCAGTAACGTCCATATTATGAAGTGTTTGCTGTATCAGACAATCATGTTTATTCACAACAATGAAAACAATATAGTGCAGATGAACATGGTGCTGTAATGAATCTGCTCTTAAACACAATAACAAAATACATTTTCCAAGAGAGATGATAATGATTCACATCAGAGTGAAGAACGAATACATTTACAACTGGTTTCTAACATTTATTATAGATCGAACTGATCACTGATAGAAACAGAAGAATATTCAAAATGATACTCTGAGAGATACATGAATGAGATATGGATAAACATCAAATCACATAAAACAAAAAAGCACATAATCATTATAACTGAAATAAAATATGAGCAGAAATAAACAAGAATTAAGTCGAAAGATAGAAAAAGGCAAAATGTTTAAAATATATAATCATATAAGAGACTGAACCGTCCAGTCAGGTCACAGATTCATATCTACAATAATATTTTTGTTTGTTTTTGTTTTGATTTCTTAACTTCTATGTATTATTATTATTATTATTATTATTATTATTATTATTATTATTATTATTATCATTATTATTATTATTATAAGCATATTAAGTGTGTGTCTGAGCTGAAAGCTGCTCTCCTCTCCTGGTTTTCTGTCTCACACAGACCACAACAACACAAAGCATCACCTGCAGACTGCTGAGCAGTATCCACCTGACTCTGTAGAAGGTCGAGTAAACCCCAAAGGGCTCTCTGTAGATCAGAACAAATTTTTCTGCGGACAAACACTCACTACCTGACTTATAACCTGTACACACATAATCTCCTGCATCTTCCAGTGAGACATTAGAGATTATCAGGCTGTCATAGGAACAAGTGATTCTATTGTCACTGCAGAACTTATTAGCGTAC
Source organism: Neolamprologus brichardi (assembly GCF_056152115.1). Lineage (NCBI taxonomy): Eukaryota > Metazoa > Chordata > Actinopteri > Cichliformes > Cichlidae > Neolamprologus > Neolamprologus brichardi. Next base: position 8,693,589 of record NC_142112.1, read on the forward strand.
ACAATTTTGCCTTCTGTTTGGATCAACTTAATAAAGGCCGAAGTACTATTTTTCCAATCATCAGAGCATCTCATAGTGACTTCATCTCCCTCTAAGAAAACCTTTACTGCAGGTGGACCAAATTTAGGGCACACCCAAAGCCAGTACGCATGTTTTACTTTTTCACCTTCACAGTAGTAGTAACCTGAATCATTTAACATTAGTGATGGAAGTACCAGCGAGAAGTTTCGACCAATTTCTTGATCAATATTGTAGGAACCTGCTTCCTTCATCCAAACTGGGGGCTGGTCATGAATGGGGTCCATGAAGGGACACTCCAGCACAGCTGTGTCTCCCTCTGAAGCATAATGTAGCTTTATTTGTTTGGTCAAATGTACAGAGTAAGTGCTCACACACTGCTGTTGGTTCATCAACAGGCAGATGTAAGACGTTTGTTGTTGATTGAAGACATGAAGAAGTGATGTGTTTTTCACCTCCAGGAAACTTTCTTGGACTTTATTCACCTTAAAAATTATTCTGTCTTCGAAACTATTCAGCATTCCTGGTCGCCACTTCCTGTCATGTCTGATCCAACGCACCGTCAGATTCTCACCTGCTCCTTTACATTGTACGTCTACAGTGGCATCAGGACTTGTGATATCTTCTCCCCACCTTACTGTCTTACACACAGTCAGGCTGATGTTTCTCTCATATGTCACGCTGCCCTGAGTCCAGCACACTTCTTGGTACAGTCCAGAGTCTGAGTGGGTCAGGCTCTTTAGAGTAAATGAAGGAGAACCATGAAATGTCTCAGGAGCTGAGAGTCGTCCTGTCAGGTCTTCATGTACTGTGAAGTTTCTGTTCCAGGGGTCAGAGATGTTCCACAGGACCAGAGTATCTTCACCAACACGTCTGGAGGTGATGCAGGAGCTGTTTTGATCTGGGAGCTTGAACTGTAAAGACTCTCCTTCTTCTCTTATGGCGATAAATTCTTCTGCATGAATGTTGCTGATGAGAGTGAACAGCAGGGAGAAGCAGAGCTGTGCGACTGCAGCCATCCTGCTCAGAGGTCTCGTGGTGAGTGTCGTACAAGCACTGACACTGCTCGCTTCATGAGCTTCCTGTTTGTGGTTGGAGGAGGAACGCCACTTCTTTATCACATCATCAAGGAACACTTTGAAGCATTTGGCTCGATATCAAGCCGTATATCTGCTTTCACTCTTCACAGGCCAAAGTGTGGACACGTTTTTTTATACTTCGTTGCATGGGTCCAGGGGTATCAAACATGTGGTCTGGAGCACAGAACCGGCCAGTCACAGTGTCCAATCTGAACCATTACAAGTGAGATCATGTCAGCTTTACCACACAGCCATGAATATTATGAAAATGTAAAAGTCCTTTCTAAACTATTTTTTCACAAAAACAACTAAAAAATGTTGTTTCTTATGTGATCCTTCATAAAACATCACATATTTTCCAACATAATTCAGGGTTTGGTTTGGTCTAAGTAAGCAGAGAAGTCCAGGCATCCAGTTTCCATGCAGATGTTTACATGAAGCTCATCATCTGATGATGAAACTTACTTTGTACCCAAGCAGCCCAACCAGAAATTGAAAGTGTACATGCATCAAGGGACGGAGCGCATCCCGTCAATAGGTCCAAAGTGCAATCGAGGCTAATCCCATGATCTTCTTATTTTCTTGTAGACCGAAGTTGAAAATCTGGCAGTATTTATTTTTGTGATTTTTTTTCCACTCTCAGCTGTCCTTCTCCTGTATTTGGGCCTGTTTGTTAATTTATTTCAATCATGTAAACAATATACAGGTACATTTAGCAAAGAAAATCTGAGAAAAAATACTATACAAAATAAAGTTAATACATTTCAATATTGCTTCTGTTCTGATTCAGTTACATGTCGAAAGGGAGAGGGAAGAAGTACACACTTATTTAATCCCACCCCTTTGCCATAAGTTATCAGTCAATATTTAGTCACTTACTGATATAATCTGTAATAAAAATAGTGAACAGATTTCTGATATAATATATACTATAATATCACATCATGAAGTTTTCTAAATAGTGACATTCACTTAATTTCAACATTTTCCCTTTTCTTTATAGCTCAAGAAGATCATATCTTTATAACTCTTTTTGAACTGTTTTATGTTTGGATATTGCTTCAATTTCATATTCAAACTGTTCCACAGCTTCACTCCATGCACAGAAACACAAAAGCTTTTTCCTGTTGTACGTACCTTCCCTGTTTTGAAGTTACAAAAACCCCTTAAATTATAACTTACTCTGAATATAATCTGTCAGTTCTTTATTTTTAGCTTTGAATATAATTTGCGCTGTTTGGAATTTCACTAGATCAGCAAATTTCAATATTTCAGACTGCAAAAATAGTGAGTTTGTATGTTCCCTGTAACCTGCATTGTGGATGATTCGAACTGCTTTTTTTTGTTGAAGAGTAAAAAGTGAATGTAATGTGGTTTAATAGTTGTTGCCCCAGACCTCTGCACAAAAGCTTAAGTATGGTGAAACCAGTGAACAGTAGAGAATATGAAGTGATGTCCCGTGTGATACCTGCTTTGCCTTGTTTAGTATTGCAATGCTTCGTGATACTTTGGAATGAATATATCTTACGTGAGCACTCCAGTTTTTCATCTATTATTACCCCCAGAAATTTATTTTCCCTGACTCTTTCAATATCAACACCATTTAGTTTAATCTTAGCATTGTATTTAAAGTACTATTTCCAAATAACATAATTTTAGTTTTATTCAAATTTAATGATAATTTGTTTTTATCAAGCCAGAACTTCACTTTACTTATTTCATTAGTCATATCATCCAATAAATTCTGCAGATCATCACCAGAGCAGAAGATGTTTGTATCGTCAGGAAAAAGAGAGCCATTTTTAATACCTTGGACACTTTACAGATGTTGTTAATGTTTAAGTTGAAGAATTTTGGGCCCAAAACTGAGCCTTGGGGTACACCACAAGCAATGTCCATACATAAGGAGCAACCACCATTTAATTTCACAAACTGCTTACTTAAATAATTCAGGACCCAATTTAAAACTACCCCTTTGACACCATAACGTTCCAGTTTTCTTATTAATATATTGTGATCTATAGTGTCAAATGCCTTTGTCAAGTCTTTGAATAACCCAGCCACATATTGCTTTTTGTCTATGGAATTTGAGATGTATTCTATTGAATTCTGCTTGATCCGTACTCTCAGTGAGTAGTTTATGTTTATCTATAAATTTGTCCAGTTGGTTGTTAAACAGTTTTTCAAGAATTTCTGAGAATTGAGGTAGTAAAGAGACCGGCCTGCAGTTTATGAAATGGTGTTTGTTACCAGATTTGTATAGGGGTACAACTTTTGCTATTTTCATTCTGTCTGGAAATCGACCAGTTTGAAATGATAAATTACAGATGTACGTAAACGGTTTTATAATAGCCTTACTATATCTTTTAACCACTATCATATCAATATCAATCGGGTTCCGGCTTGAGTGAACGCTGGTGCGCCTGGCTACTGCTACTCACCGGTACATTTTTGATTATTTAGATTATTTGGATTCAGATTTGAATGAACAGGGACATTCACACTCAGGACCAGATCGATCTCTGCCAGGGATTGATTTGCAACGCTTGTCCTCAACATCTGCTATTTCAGCTGAATGTGCTCTTACGTCTTCTTCACAGTGAGCTGCACTAGCTTAACTGTTTGAGCTATTTTAGCCTACCTGTTCGTCGCTCCGGCTGGCTCGGCTCCTTTTCCTCCACATAATCGAAGATGTGGCCCAAGATGTTTCTGAGCTGGTCGGCACTATTATGGATTCTCCTGACGCTCGTCTACCATCCTATGGCTGGTCTGCTCCGCTATACAGCCGCTGAGCTCCTGCACCTTCGCGAGCAGCTGTCGCTCCCGTCGCCGGTGGAGCTCCACTGCCACCCAGACATCACTTTCCAGCCTCGCCGGAGATACATCCATCGCGGGTCCCGCATGATTTTCCATAACTCCAATGGAACTAAATCGTTCTGGTCTGCTACTCGCCGCCCTCGCAGGAACCCTGATCGGACTGTCAACCACCAATCTCTAGCCCACCTGCCCAGGGCGCCGACCGCGATTAGCAAAAAAGAAAATACTCCACTCAGTTTCGGTCTTCTAAACATTCGCTCACTGACAAATAAGGGGCCTCTCATCCAAGACCTCCTATCTGACCGTAAGTTTGACTTTTTCTGCTAAACTGAAACCTGGCAACAACCTGATGACTTTTCTCAGCTAAATGAATCCACTCCTCCGGGGTTTGTTTACCTTTCTAAACCTCGCTGCATAGGTCGTGGGGGTGGTCTCGCGATCTTCTTTCGCTAGCATTTGAATGTCCCACCAGTTAATCTTGATACCTTTAGTTCCCGTGAGTGCCTTGCATGTGAGCTGACTGGACCCATTCCCACCATCATACACTGTAAAACCTAATAAGTTCACAGAACTCAAAAATTGTTGTGTAACAGATTACACAACAATTTTTGAGTGATGTTTTTAAAAGTTTTAAGTTTAACTAAAATAAAAATTATATTTGCAGTTGCCTTAAATTACCTCAATGTTAACTCATAAATGTTAATATTCCTCAACTTATAATTAGGGAGTAATAAACTCAAAATGTTCAATATTATTCAACTTAATTAAGGTGTGAAATACACTCAAAATATTTTACATATTGCAACTCATACGATGTGGGAAATAAACTCAAACTTTTTCATATTTTCTAAGTTATAATATGGGAAATAACACTTAAAATCTTCAATATTTTTAAAATACTGTGGGAAATACACTTACAAATAATTCTAAACTGTTTGCCCAGTAAATTATAATCAGCTAAAAGTGTTAGAAAACATGAAAGTAACAACACTAACAATTTAACAACTTTTTATTAAACACAATGTGCTTTTAAAAAGGCACAAACAACAGAGCTCACTCATAAAAAAGTGCTTCATAAATAAAACAAGAGAAAAAGACTTCAAGGGTCTCCATCTCAATTCTAAAATTCAATAACATTTTCAGTATTAACAGCAATTGCAGCTATTAGAACATTGAGGCATTTAAAACTTACTGTACCTTGACAGCTGCAGCTCACTTTCTTTTTTAAAAATACATAAAAAACAGTACTGGTTTCCACTGCTGTACTTATAGGGAACAAACATCAAGGCAGTGCATTTATGTATTAGGCAACAGAACATTAAACATGAATAGTGCATGAACTGAACAGTCATTCATCTTAAATGTGAGGTAGAAAAGCCAAATGATTAGGAAAAAAACAAACAAAAAAGCTTCCTCAATACTCAGCTCAACAAGTAGTCCATTCTGAGTGATTCACTCATTGAACAAATCATTCTTCAGCGTCAGTAGACGCCCTTTCAGTGGTTTGTTGTCCTCAAGGCACATCATAACCTTCTGGATAAATGTGAATGTAAGCTCAAGTTTCTTTGGGTATTGTAGGTCTAGTGCATAGATGTACCCAAAGAGCAGGAGAAATGACTCAGCCAGATTTGTGGGACCATTCACAAGTATTTCATCCTCAACGACAATGCAGATGCTTTCGGGACTGAAGAGGGCCGAATCAGTAGTGTCATCCGTGACAATTGTCAGCAGAGCCACTGGAGTGTCAATGAAGTCTGGACCATCTGCTGACTGCAAAACAAAAATAATACAAGAATGAGTTCAGCCCCACAAGGACACAAATCATGCTATTGATTAGAGGTGTGAATCTTCATAAGTCGCACGTTTCTTTTAGGATTATAATGTCAACGATTTAATTTGATATGGCGATACATCATGATGCATTACAATAATCTTATTTTGGGTTTGGTTTCAAAACATATGTTTAAATAAATGTTTTCAATAATAAATATATGCCAAGATATTTGTTTTTGTTATTTACCATGTGTGTTGGCTGTGTGAAGTTACACAAAGGACATATAAAACAACCACATGCTCCTTCAGTCGCATCAACTCTATGTGAATCATTATGTGATCTTGACAGATGAGCTTTCATTGCCTCGAATGATGGAAAAGTACAAATGCAACTGTCATAGAGACATGGCAGGGGGGACACTCGTGAATATTGGGTATGCAATACAGTGTAGTGCCAAAATAATTGTCCCCGAGTATTTGAAGTTGCAGAACACAACTTGCATTTCCACTCCATTGGGCCAACTTCACCCCTGCAATTAAAATATTTGCAATTAAAGTCAAAACCATTTCAGCCCTGTTTGCACTTTTGGCTTTTCAAAATGCACTGTTTACATGCATTGTACTTAAAATGCGTGTAAATTTTTAAATTAGGTGGAACATAATTATGCCAACAAGTTCACACAGTAATTTAATTTTGTCTGTTCTGTTGCAAAAAAAATCTAAAAATTTTGAATAATTCAGGGCAAAATTCTCTAGTTTCTTTGTATTTATTTTTTATTTAAATTAGGACACAAATTATAAAACTCACCCACTGACAACTGGTGAAATGTTGACTCTCTGTAGCGCTCTTTGCAGTCTGATATCTGTAAACAATATGTGCACAAAGACGACTTATTAATGTTCAAAAACATTTTTTGCACAGCACACACACGTAGTCAGCTGATCTCATCTGATGCAGATCTGCTCCTTGATCAAGTAACATTTGTCCGGATTTTTGGCACCAGTGACGTCGAATCAGCACCGCAGCTGGATGGCCCGATTTACATACCCAGCACAGCTGATACTCACCACAATAATTTACTAAGATTATATGCACTCCTGTTATTAAGTCCAGTTCAGTCTGTTAATGTTAACCGTTTCAAACTAATGTTAATAGGTGTGTTGCTAAGCTTAATAACTTAAATAACAAACTTGAAATTTACCCGTCCTATTTTCCCCTTTGTTTTTTCTCTGTGCTTTGTGTTTGCGCGTGCGCAGTGTGAGAAACTGCGGTGACACCCTCACGACGGTCGCGAGGATTTCAAACAGGTTTGAAATCCTCATTACAGGTTAGGGAGTATTTGTGATCCGCACAGTCTGCATCAATGATTCTTTCTTAGCCTGGGAGCAGAACGCGGCTCTTTATTTTCATTTCATTTCAATTTATCTAGCAAAGATCGATAGGGTCTGGCTTAAAGGTGTCAAGGAGGCGCCTCAGTCTGGCTGGTTGAGCCTTGTCGAATTAGCGCGAAGAATTTAGCTGAACTTCGTTCGTAGCACCGAGTTCGACCAGTGTGTAATGTTAGGCTGAATCAGGCGATGCATTTTTCCGCAAGCCTTGACTTGTAGAGCTCGCTTAGTGGAATACCCCTCTAAACTGTTAAAAGGATTTCGAGATTATCTCACAACCACACATTTGAGACTACGAAAAAATACAGACATGTGCCTAATTACCATCATGCTAACACACTCATGTTGTTTATTATTGTTCGCTTCATGCTAGCACACACACATAGCTCAACAGCGTAAACTACTGACTGTGTAACAGGGACACTTATTGAAATAAGTATACTCACAATACGCACGTGCATTACCGGCGGATACGACAACCGGTAGAAACGGACAGTAGAAAGTTTTAGTAGAAAGTTCAAACGCATGGAGCTAGAACTGCCACCGTCAACTTCCCGGGCAAGAATACAATGCATTATGGGAAATGTTGCCCCCCACGGAAAACCGCCAAAACGTTACACCGTACTAATTTGAAATAACATTACGTATTTGTCACATTCGAAAACTTCTAAAATTACAATTACTTGGATTCAAATTTATTTATAACAAACATTCACTGTGCACAAAGTACGACTATATTTCCAGTAAAAAATAAAAAAGAATGTTTATCGAAATTAAATTTAAACAAAACAAAAACACGTTAGACTTACCAAATTTAGGGCAGTTGATGAAAAAAAAATAAGGTGGTGGTCGTGGTGGGTTGAAGTTGCGGACTCTTAATCCACACGGGCTGGCCAAATCTTCCCCGCATCAAGGTAAATTCAAGATGGCTGACTCAGCTTTCCTGAGGGAGCGACAAGACTCCACCCACCAGAACGTCACTAATATATGCTTCTTAAACTTTTTGAGCGTTCCAAACAAATTAGCTAAAAAATATTGAGCCCTATTCAATTAAAGTTGCATAAAAGCCAACAGAGCTCAATACTTTATAGTTTGCTCAACTACAAAACAACATTTGAGTGTTATGAGCTTATTAGTTATGAGCTAGAACAACTGTTAGGGATTACAGTGTAGCTACTGTATACCGCCCCCCTAAACCTAACCCTGTCTTCCTCAGTGACTTTGCTAATCTACTAACCCATCTTTCATCTCTCTCCCCAAATGTGATCTTGGTGGGAAATTTCAACATTCATATGGATAATAATGACCGTCTGCTCACCAGAGATTTTTCCTCTTGTCTCGAAGGCTCTGAATTTAAACAATTTATCGACTTTGCCATTCACTCTAAAGGACACACCCTGGACTTGGTCTGCTGTTCTGGTCTTACTCCCTCGAATCTTTCTGCTGCTGAAATCCCCATAACTGACCACTTCCTCCTTTCATTTAACCTCACTCTCTGCTGCTCTTCTACCAAGCCAACCCGTCTCATCACGTTCCGCAACATCAACAACATTGATATGGACATTCTCACTACCAGTTTGGACAATGTTCAGATTCCGGACTCCTATTCTACTCCTGATGATTTCTTGTTGTATTATAATAATTGTCTACGCATTGTCCTTGATTCTCTGGCTCCTGTAAAAACCCACTTTGCTCACTCTGCTGCCTAGTTTACCTCTGACCTCCGAGCATTGAAGGCCAAAGCTCGGCAGCTAGAGCGTAAATATTAGAAATCTTGTCTAGTCTTGTTACCTCCTGTATTGACTACTGCAATTCTCTTTTGCATGGTCTCCCCCAAAAATTCCTCCATAAGCTTCAACTGGTTCAGAACTCTGCTGCTCGCATTATCACCAGAACCCCTCCTACCAGCACATCACCCTGTTCTTCAGGAACTTCACTGGCTCTCTGTGAAATTCCAGATAATATTCAAACTTCTTCTGCTCACCTTCAAGGCCATTCATAACCTCGCTCCTCCTTACTTTTCTTACCTGTTAAGCACCACCTGTTCTGCCCGTTGACTTTGATCTTCTTCTATCCAGCTTGCTGTACCTTCTTTCCGCCTCACCACCATGGGAAGCAGAGCTTTCAGCTGCTCTGCTCCAGACTGTGGAGCTCTCTACCCCCAAATATAAGAAACATTGGTTCTCTCCCCCATGTTTAAATCCCAACTCAAAACCCATCTGTTCAAATCTGCATATTCACTGTGAATCCACTGTTAGTTAATTTTATCCTGTGCTTTTTGTTTTATTGTTCTTATTTTGACATTGTTTTATTATGTTTTGATCCTATTGTAAAGTGTCCTTGGGTGACTTGAAAGGTGCTCATAAATAAAATTTATTATTATTATTATTAATATTAGTACAATCCAAAGATTGCCACAACCTCCATATTATATTCTTCACGGTCATTACAAATTAAATACTTGGGATAGTTCTCTTGTCCAGCCCCACATTTTATAACACTGTTCAGTATTTCCCATAAACTTTTAATATTATTTCTATTTATATCTAATTGCTTCTTATAGTATTCCATTTTACTATATTTAAGTATATTAATTAACTTATTTTTATATCTTTTGTATCTGATTTCAGCATCTTCTGTTCTCTTTCTTAAGAAATCTCTGTATAGAGCATTTTTCTTTATAGATGCATTTTGCAGACCTTTTCTTATCCATGGACAGCCCATATATTTATGTTTCCTACTATATCGCTTTATTGGACAGTTGGTATTATACAATAATGTAAATATTCTAAGGAATTCATTATACGCACTATGAACGTCTTGTTTCTGATATATTTCACCCTAGTTCGGTTTCTTCTGTTCTTGCTTGTCTGTACTCTTTTTTACTGTCCACTTTATTGATCTTGTAATTCCTATCATAGATGGTAAAAATTGGAAGATGGTCACTTATGTCTTTAATCAGGAGTCCACTTACAGTCTTATTTTTAATGTCATTTGTAAAAATGTTGTCTATGAGAGTTGCACAATGTGATGTGATCCTGGTAGTCTAGTAATTTTTCTGCATTTTGGATGTGAAGGAGCTTTACCTCCACAAGTTCAAGGATAATTTTCTGCTGCAACCTGATAGTGGAAATTTCAAAGAAGTAAAGAGACCTTTTAATGTCCCCGACTTCCTCAGCTGACGGAGTCCTCTTCAGCCCCATTGTATCTGGTTCTACTGGTAGCAGGTTCAGTCAGCTGTTTCCTCGGTCAGCTGTTAGCTTTCTCAGCTGTTAGCCTGGTAGCTTGTTGGCTAGCCTGCAATTACCTCTTTAACTTTGATAATCCAGTCCAATATCCTGTATCAGAGTCATACAGTTATAACTGTCATGATTGTGTTTTTGAATGGATGTCCAAGGTGTAGTTTATACACTGGAGTAAGTATCTTGTTTGCACTAAAGAGGTTTGATATTAATGTCATAGACGGCTGTAATGCAGACACCCAAAATGCAGATGGAGACGGGAAACTCAAAAACACTGAAAGGCAAATAATGCAAAACTTTACTGGGACATATATAAACTAAACATACGAAGAGGCACACAGGGGAAACGCACAGCCATGAGGGAGAATGCAACACTATACTTAGGGAGACATCGGCAAACACAAAGTACAATGACAAGGGAACAGAAGACACATAAGGAACACAAGACTGACACATGAGTTTGACAGAGAAGTGGAGGAAAGGTAGATTAGAGGGAGCGAGGGAACGAGAGGAGACATGAGAAACATAACAGGCAGGGGGGAAGAGAGTGAAACATGAGGAGGGAAGCAAGACACAATAACTCACAACATATATAAACACAGACACACACAGAGACACAGAGGCCAAAGACACAAGAGGGAATCTGATCATCAAGACGCTAAACAGGGAATATAAGAAACTCAAAACAGAATAACTAAGACTACAAATGAACCAGAGTATGAACTATGATACAAAGTAACACTAAAACATGTGGTGGCAGATTTCTTTTCTCATGTATTAATCACATATTTAATCATATCACATTAGTTATAGTAATATCACTTTCTCACTTTACTATAGTAAGAGCACTCCTGTCACCAGTTTACATGCATGTGGAAAGTTAACACAGTGAGGCTGTTGTAATGAGACACGTTAAACAGATAGTGAGGCTCCTTCTGCTTATCAGGGATGTAAATCCTTAGGTGAAGGCTAAGCAGAAAACAAGGTCATAATTCTCTCTGTGAGGGAGGAGGTATAGCCCCCCCCCCCCCCCCCCCCCCCCCCCCCCCGTGAGAGGGGCCAACATGTAAGAGTTTGAGTGAGAACCTTCACAGACATATTTGAGGAATGTTCTTTGTCTGTGTGTCTGTATATAAGATGTAAGGGCGGTGGCCACATTTCAGAGATGGTCCTGGTGTTTCACTGGGATGCTCTCTCCACATTGTGTTTATTAAACCCACTTCAAATCAAGCTCACTGGGTGTGTTGCAGGTTATTGTTAACATTTCCATAACAAACACAAGAAGTCAAAAACACTGAGTCAAAAGGAACCAGAGCTGTGACAATTAAAAGATTCTGAGCTCAAGCACATTTTATTTCAAAACATTAAATAATTAAATTCTCTTCATTGCAGTAATTGGGATAAAAACATGGGTACAATATGACACCTAGTGATGACCTATGCTAATAATGAGAAAGCTCGTGCTAGCTTTCCATAGTGAGTGACAGCACAGGCATCTGTGTTTTTCATCGCATGAGAGATTAGTGACAGGCTAAAGTGTGAAACGTGTTTTTAATAGAAGACTTCAAACAGCAACAGAAACTCTGTTATTCTGGGTGTTTCTAACCTTGAAATCATGCTGTAAGTGTAACTCAAGCCATTGTGATTATCTGTTCTATTTCATCTCCAAACTTTGAATGAATGCATGTTTCAGGCAGGCAGAGGTGGAGCACTCGCAGGCTTTGTGTATTAATTGCCGTTTCCTAAAAACAATCAAGTGTTTGAGTGAAATCCCTTTTCTCATTAAATGTCCAGGAGCTGAATTTATAGTACTGAGGATTTTTCAGACAGTTTTTCTCAAAAAGGTGTGTTACGGTGCATTCACACCGAACGCGATAGTGCTGCACAACAGGCAGCACTATTAGTTCTCTCAGTCTCAGAGCAGCATTTCTAATTTTGATTGAAACTGTCAGAGAAAACGGCAGCCTCGAGCAAGCCAGGATATTAGTTTATAGAAGCTGTTAAAATTATATGTCTAACGTTAACATGTTGGTGACACAATAATTTCATCCTAATGGTACTGACATATTCATAGGGTTAATTTTTGAGGCAAAATATCATGAGGTAGTCATGATTTTGCAAATATTCCACCTTGTAGTGCAGTTTGCACAAATTGTTTTAAAAATGCACTCAGCCTACAAACATTACTGATGAATCAAGATCTGCACAAACTGACAGAAACACTAAAGCAGCTACACATTTTATTCTTATTGTCATGTATGTCCTATTTATCAGGTGACAGAAGAACCAACACAAAGCTCAGAGAGTAATGGTGACACAAGATCACAGGTGAAATTCGATGATGACTTGGTGGTTCATGTAGGCAAGTATATTTCTCCCTTTTGTTAATCTTTTTTTTTGTCTTTAGCAAAGACAAAAAGGGGGAGAAAAGAAACGGGGCAGAGTTCGGTGGTGGAATCATCCATCCCCAAAACCAAATCTACGCCCTTGGATTACAGAATACATGCCCCAAAATGTATTTTGTAACGTAATCCGTTACGTTACTCAATGAGAGTAACATATATCACTGAGGAGTTGGCAACACTGGTTCGCTCGCTCTGTGGTATAGTATCGCTTCCTGTTCCTGCTCAAACACAGTGGTGTTTCTGAGCAGCTTATTTGCTTAGCAGTTTAATTAACAACTTTTAAATACATTCTTTTTTTTCCACAGTATAATCTTCACGTCCTTCATCCGAAGCACACTTTCTGTGTACTCACTACCTAATTTATAGCCAAAGTATTCACTCACTGTCTCTGTACTGTTTCGCTAGCTTAGCTCGTAGCCGACCCGTTAGCACCATGGCTACTTCACCTGTCCCTTCTGCACTTTCTTGCTCATTGTGTCAGATGTTTAGTTACTCCTCGGCCTCCTTTAGCAGTAATGATATCTGTAACAAATGTAGCATATTTGCAGCTCTGGAGGCCAGGATTACTGATCTTGAGACTCGGCTTTGCACCCTTCTCTCACCCTTAGCTAGCCAGGCCCCTGTAGCTGGTGCAGCCGACGATAGCGTAGGCCCCGCTAGCTGTTCCCCGGCAAATCCCAAGCAGCTGCGGAAAGAAGGCGGCTGGGTAACGGTGAGGAGGAAGCATAGTCCTAAACAGAAGCCCCAGGTACACCACCAACCCGTTCATGTGTCTAACCGTTTTTTTCCCACTCGGTGACACACCCGCTGGGGGTCAAACTCTGGTAATTGGTGATTCTGTTCTCAGACATGTGAAGCTAGAGACACCGGCAACCATAGTCAATTGTCTTCCAGGGGCCAGAGCAGGCGACATGGAGGGAAATTTAAAACTGCTGGCTAAGGGTAAACGTAAATTCAGTAAAATCATAATTCACGTCGGCAGTAATGACACCCGGTTACGGCAATCGGAGGTCACTAAAATCAATATTGAATCGGTGTGTAACTTTGCCAAAACAATGTCGGACTCTGTAGTTTTCTCTGGTCCCCTCCCCAATCAGACCAGGAGTGACATGTTTAGCCGCATGTTCTCCTTAAATTGCTGGCTGTCTGAGTGGTGTCCCAGAAATGATGTGGGCTTCATAGATAATTGGCAAACCTTCTGGAGGAAACCTGGTCTTGTTAGGAGAGATGGCATCCATCCCACTTTGGATGGAGCAGCTCTCATTTCTAGAAATATCGACAAATTTATTAAACCCCTCAAAACATGACTATCCAGAGTTGGGACCAGGAAGCAGAGTTGCAGTCTTACACGCCTCTCTGCAGCTTCTCTCCTCCTGCTACCCCCCCAAAAACCCATCTCCATAGAGACTGTGTCTGCTTCCAAAAAGACAAAAAACAAACTAAAAACCAGCAACAAACAACTTAAACATTTACAAAGAAAGAACAATACAGTATCCACATCTGAACCAAAGAGTAAAACAGTGAAATGTGGATTATTAAATATTAGGTCTCTCTCCTCCAAGTCTCTGTTAGTACATGACTTAATAATTGATCAACAAATTGATTTACTCTGCCTTACAGAAACCTGGTTGCAGCAGGATGATTATGTTAGTTTAAATGAATCAACACCCCCGAGTCATTCTAACTACCAGAAATCTCGAAGCACAGGTCGAGGGGGCGGTGTGGCAGCAATTTTTCACACCAGTCTATTAATTAATGAAAGACCAAGACAGACTTTTAATTCATTTGAAAGCCTGATGCTTAACATTGCCCACCCCAGCTGTGAAACTCAGAAACCAGTCTTACTTGTTATCATCTATCGTCCACCTGGGCCTTACACAGAGTTTCTGTCTGATTTCTCAGACTTTATATCTAATTTAGTTCTGAGCTCAGATAAAATAATTATTGTGGGTGATTTTAACATCCATGTTGATGCTAAAAATGACAGCCTCAACATGGCATTTAATCTGTTGTTAGACTCAATTGGTTCCTCTCAAAATGTAAAAGAACCCACCCACCACTTTAATCACACTCTAGATCTTGTTTTAACATATGGCATAGAAACTGAACATTTAACAGTGTTTCCTGAAAACCCTCTCCTGTCTGATCATTTCTTGATAACATTTACATTTACAATAATTGATTACGCAGCAGTGGAGAGTGGACTTTATCAAAGTAGATGTCTTTCTGAAAGCGCTGTAACTAAGTTTAAGAATATAATCCAGCCACTGTTATCATCGTCAATGCCCTGTACCAACACAGAGCAGAGCAGCTATCTGAACGCTACCCCAACAGAGGTCGATTATCTTGTTAATAATTTCACCTCCTCACTACGTACGACTCTGGATACTGTAGCTCCGGTGAAAACTAAGGTCTCTAATCAGAAGTACCTGACCCCGTGGTATAATTCTCAAACACGTACCCTAAAGCAGATGACTCGTAATCTGGAGAGGAAATGGCGTGTCACAAATTTAGAGGATCATCATTTAGCCTGGAGAAATAGTTTGTTGCTTTATAAGAAAGCCCTCCGCAAAGCCAGAACAGCTTACTACTCATCACTGATTGAAGAAAATAAGAACAACCCCAGGTTTCTCTTCAGCACTGTAGCCAGGCTGACAAAAAGTCAGAGCTCTTTTGAGCCAACCATCCCTTTAACGTTAACTAGTGATGACTTCATGAACTTCTTCACAAATAAAATTTTTATCATTAGAGAAAAAATTACCAATAATCATCCCACAGATGTAATATTATCTACAGCTACTCTTAGTACCATTGATGTTAAGTTAGACTCTTTTTCTCCAATCGATCTTTCTGAGTTAACTTCAATAATTACTTCCTCCAAACCATCAACGTGTCTTTTAGACCCCATTCCTACAAAACTGCTCAAAGAAGTCCTGCCATTGATTAATTCTTCGATCTTATATATGATCAACCATCCATCCATCCATCTTCATCCGCTTTATCCGGGGCCGGGTCGCGGGGGCAGCAGCCTAAGCAAAGAGGCCCAGACCTCCCTCTCCCCAGCCACCTCCTCCAGCTCATCCGGGGGAACACCAAGGCGTTCCCAGGCCAGCCGAGAGATATAATCTCTCCAGCGTGTCCTGGGTCTGCCCCGGGGCCTCCTCCCGGTGGGACATGCCTGGAACACCTCACCCAGGAGGCGCCCAGGGGGCATCCTTACCAGATGCCCAAACCACCTCAGCTGGCTCCTTTCGATGTGGAGCAGCAGCGGCTCTACTCTGAGCCCCTCCCGGATGGCCGAACTTCTCACCCTATCTCTAAGGGAGATGCCAGCCACCCTTCGGAGGAAGCTCATTTCCGCCGCTTGTATCCGCGATCTCGTCCTTTCGGTCACTACCCACAGCTCGTGGCCATAGGTGAGGGTAGGGACGTAGATCGACCGGTAAATTGAGAGCTTCGCTTTTACACTCAGCTCCCTCTTCACCACGACGGACCGGTGCAGCGTCTGCATTACTGCAGCTGCAGCCCCAATCCGTCTGTCGATCTCCGGCTCCCTTCTCCCATCACTCGCGAACAAGACCCCGAGATACTTGAACTCCTCCACTTGGGGCAGGACCTCATCCCCGACCCGGAGTGGGCACGCCACCCTTTTCCGGCTGAGAACCATGGCCTCAGATTTGGAGGTGCTGATCCTCATTCCCGCTGCGTCACACTCGGCTGCGAACCGCTCCAGTGCGAGCTGGAGGCCCTCACCCGATGAAGCCAACAGAACCACATCATCCGCAAAGATCAGAGATGAGATCCTGAGGCCACCAAAGCGAAAGCCCTCCGCCACTTGGCTGCGCCTAGAAATCCTGTCCATAAAAATTATGAACAGAACCGGTGACAAAGGGCAGCCCTGGCGGAGCCCATCACCCACCGGGAACGAGTCCGACTTATTGCCGGCAATGCGAACCAAGCTCTTGCAACGGTTGTATAGGGATCGAATGGCCCGTAGCAATGGGCCAGACACCCCATACTCCCGCAACACCTCCCACAGGACACCCCGAGGGACACGGTCGAATGCCTTCTCCAAGTCCACAAAACACATGTAGACTGGTTGGGCAAACTCCCATGCACCCTCAAGTATCCTTGAGAGGATAAAGAGCTGGTCCAGTGTTCCGCGACCAGGACGAAAGCCGCATTGTTCCTCCTGCATCTGAGGTTCGACTAGCGGACGAACTCTCCTTTCCAGCACCCTGGCATAGACTTTCCCGGGGAGGCTGAGGAGTGTGATCCCCCTGTAG
Source organism: Neolamprologus brichardi (assembly GCF_056152115.1). Classification (NCBI taxonomy): domain Eukaryota; kingdom Metazoa; phylum Chordata; class Actinopteri; order Cichliformes; family Cichlidae; genus Neolamprologus; species Neolamprologus brichardi. The sequence continues at coordinate 8,710,598 of NC_142112.1, forward strand.
TTGGAACACACCCTCCGGTCCCCCTTCTTAAAGATGGGGACCACCACCCCGGTCTACCAGTCCACGGGTACTGCCCCTGATCTCCACGCAACATTGCAGAGGCGTGTCAACCAGGACAGCCCTACAACGTCCAGAGCCTTCAGGAACTCGGGGCGGACCTCATCAACACCAGGGGCTCTGCCACCAAGGAGTTGTTTAACTGCCTCAGTGACCTCGCCCCCAGAAATTGGCGGGTCATTCCCCTCATCCCCAGACTCTGCTTCCTCCTTGGAAGACGCGTCAGTGGGATTAAGGAGGTCCTCGAAGTATTCCTTCCACCGCCTGACAATTTTCTCAGTCGACGTCAGCAGCGCTCCGCCAGCACTATACACAGTGCAGGTAGAGCACCGCTTTCCCCTCCTGAGACGCCTGACGGTTTGCCAGAACCTCTTCGAGGCAGTCCGAAAGTCTTTTTCCATGGCCTCTCCGAACTCCTCCCACACCCGAGTTTTTGCTTCAGCCACTGCCCGAGCCGCATTCCGCTTGGCCTGTCGATACCTGTCGGCTGCCTCCGGAGTCCCACAGGCTAACCAAGCCCGATAGGACTCCTTCTTCAGCCTGGTGGCTCCCTTCACCTCTGGTGTCCACCATTTGGTTCGGGGATTACCACCACGGCAGGCACCAACCACCTTGCGGCCGCAGCTCGATGCAGCAGCTTCGGCAATGGAGGCGCTGAACATGGTCCATTCGGACTCGATGTCCCCCGCCTCCCTCGGAATGCTGTTGAAGCTCTGCCGGAGGTGTGCGTTGAAGATCTCGCGGACTGGGGCCTCTGCTAGTCGTTCCCAGCACACCCTCACTACACGTTTAGGTGCACCAGGTCTGTCCAGCGTCCTCCCCCGCCACCTGATCCAACTCACCACCAGGTGGTGATCAGTTGACAGCTCAGCCCCTCTCTTTGCCCGAGTGTCCAGAACATATGGTCGCAGGTCTGGTGATACGATTACAAAATCGATCATCGACCTACGGCCTAGAGCGATATGATCAACCTATCTCTAATAATCGGCTATGTACCACAGGCCTTCAAGGTGGCTGCAGTTAAACCTTTACTCAAAAAGCCATCTCTAGACCCAGCAGTCTTAGCTAATTATAGGCCAATCTCCAACCTTCCTTTCATATCAAAAATCCTTGAAAGAGTAGTTGTCAAACAGCTAACAGATCATCTGCAGAGGAATGGTTTATTTGAAGAGTTTCAGTCAGGTTTCAGAGTTCATCACAGCACAGAAACAGTTTTAGTGAAGGTTACAAATGATCTTCTTATGGCCTCTGACAGTGGACTCATCTCTGTGCTTGTCCTTCTTGACCTTAGTGCAGCATTCGATACTGTTGACCATAATATCCTGTTAGAGCGATTAGAACATGCTGTAGGTATTACAGGTATTGCACTGCAGTGGTTTGTATCATATCTATCTAATAGACTCCAATTTGTGCATGTAAATGGAGAGTCCTCTTCACACACTGAGGTTAATTATGGAGTTCCACAGGGTTCAGTGCTAGGACCAATTCTGTTTACATTATACATGCTTCCCCTAGGCAGCATCATTAGAAGACATAGCATACATTTTCACTGCTATGCAGATGACACCCAGCTCTATCTGTCCATAAAGCCAGATAACACACACCAATTAGTTAAACTGCAGGAATGTCTTAAAGACATAAAGACTTGGATGGCCACTAACTTTCTGCTTCTTAACTCAGATAAAACTGAGGTCATTGTACTCGGCGCTGAAAAGCTTAGAAATATGGTATCTAACCAGATTCTTACTCTGGATGGCATTACCTTGGCCTCCAGTAACACTGTGAGGAACCTTGGAGTCATTTTTGACCAGGATATGTCCTTCAACGCACATATTAAACAAATATGTAAGACAGCGTTCTTCCATTTGCGCAACATCTCTAAAATTAGAAATATCCTGTCTCAGAGTGATGCTGAAAAACTAGTTCATGCATTTATTACTTCCAGGCTGGACTACTGCAATTCATTATTATCAGGATGTCCAAAAAACTCACTGAAAAGCCTTCAGTTAATCCAAAATGCTGCAGCAAGAGTACTGACAGGGACTAGAAAGAGAGAGCATATTTCTCCTGTTTTGGCTTCCCTTCATTGGCTTCCTGTTAAATCCAGAATTGAATTCAAAATCCTGCTCCTCACATACAAGGTCTTAAATAATCAGGCCCCATCTTATCTTAATGACCTTGTAGAACCATATTACCCTATTAGAGCACTTCGCTCCCACTCTGCAGGCCTACTTGTTGTTCCTAGAGTATTTAAAAGTAGAATGGGAGGGAGAATTAAACTATCTATACTTGATAAAAAGCTATGTATTGTAAGTGTATATGGTCCAAATGTTGATGATCCCTCATTCTTTCACGGTTTTTTCAGTGCACTCTCTGAACACTTAGATGGCACACTTGTGCTTGGAGGTGACCTCAATCTTGGACTGAATGAAGAAATGGATAGGCTCAATACAGCAGGAACTCGGCGTAATTGGCAGTCCACAAATATAATCAAACAGTATATGAGCGACTTTGGTCTTTGCGATGCATGGCGCTCCCTTCACCCCACCAGTAAGGAATATACTTTTTTTTCACATGTTTATCACTCCTACTCTAGTCTGGATTATTTTTTGGTCAGCAGCTCACTGCTGAGTGACGTTTCAGACACTGAGATTCACCCTATAGCTGTCAGCGATCATGCTCCTGTATCTTTAACACTAATGCACAAGAATAATACTATGCCAAGTAAAAACTGGAGATTTAATACATCACTGCTTAAAGATGAAGACTTTATTAAATATTTTAAAAAAGAGTGGACTTCATATTTAGACTTTAATGACACTCCCGGAACATCAGCTTCTGTTTTATAGGAAGCAGGGAAAGCTGTGATGAGAGGTAAAATAATTTCTTTCTCATCACATAAAAAGAAAAAAGAAAACAAAAATATTCAGGAATTAGAAAAAACCATCAAATCACTAGAAGAAGCCTACATGTCCCACCAAGATCAGGAAACATTGAACAAAATACGCAAAACAAAACTAGAATTAAATGAGATAATTGATAAAAAAACAAAATTCTTAGTACAAAGACTACGCTTACAAAATTATGAACATAGTAATAAATCCGGTCAATTTCTAGCAAACCAGCTAAAAATAAAGAAAGAAAAAACAACTATATGTGCTGTTCAAGATTCATCTGGGAACACAATATATGAATCGAAACAAATAAACAACATTTTCAGGGATTTCTATAAAACGTTGTATTCACCACAAATAAACCCATCTAAAAAGGAAATTGATCAATTTTTAGACAACATAACTCTCCCAAAATTATTAGACTCTCAAGCAATGGCACTGGATTCGCCACTGACATCAGGTGAACTCCAGGAAGCCCTGATAAGTATGTCCAATAATAAGGCTCCAGGTCCAGACGGCTTTCCTGCAGAATTCTACAAAGAATTCTGGACGATTCTAGCACCAGTTTTTTACAGAACGTTGTTAGAAATCAAAGAAAAGGGCAGACTTCCATCAAATATGAATTCTGCAAACATTAATCTCCTGCTAAAACCAGGCAAAGACCCTGTATATCGCTCAAGCTATCGTCCAATATCCCTTATTAATGTAGACCTCAAAATAATCTGCAAAGCTCTCTCGAAGAGACTAGAGAAAATAACCCCCCTCTTAATTCATCCTGACCAAACTGGTTTCATAAAAGGTAGGCACTCATCAACAAATACACGTAGATTACTTAATTTGACAGATTACTCATACAGTAAAAACCTTGAAACTACAATATTTTCCTTAGATGCAGAAAAAGCGTTTGACAGAGTTAACTGGAAATTTCTATTTGCGACTTTACACAAATTTGGTTTTGGATCTTCTTTCATCAACTGGTTAAAAATATTATATAATTCCCCAACAGCTTGTGTCAGAACAAATGACCAGACATCCTCCAGCTTATGTCTCCTGAGGGGCACCAGGCAGGGATGCCCACTCTCCCCTTCACTGTTTGCAATTTTTATCGAACCACTAGCAGCAGCAATTAGACAGAATTCAGCAATTAGGGGCATAAAATGCAAGAACGTGGAACATAAAATCAGCCTTTATGCTGATGATGTGTTACTCTTTCTCCAAAATTCACAAACCAATATCTCTGGGGTGATTGAACTGATAAACTCTTTTGCAAGAATATCAGATTACTCAATTAACTGGTCAAAATCTACAGTCCTTCCTATTAATTGCTGCTTCCATAATTCCACTTCTACTCCACTGCAATCGGGAAATATAAAATATTTAGGTATTAATATTTCTCCCAAGCTTGCAGATCTAACTAAATTAAACCATACCCCACTTTTAAAGAAAGTAGAAGGTGATCTGGCTAGATGGAAATGTCTACCCATATCACTCATGGGAAGGGTTGCTGCTATAAAAATGATGGTATTACCAAAAATAAATTATTTATTCTCAATGATCCCAACTAAACCGCCACAAGATTGGTTCAGATCTCTAGATTCATATATGTCCAAATTCCTTTGGAAAAATAAGCCCCCACGTATAAGCTTAAAAACACTACAAAAGACCAAGGATAAAGGAGGATTAGAACTACCTAACTTTCAGCACTACTTCTTAGCCAACAGGCTTCAGTTTATCTCAGGATGGCTAAAACATACCCTCTTAGATGAACCTTGGCTAGATGCAGAACAAGCACTTTGCAATAATCTAGAGATTTCAGATCTACCATTTATCAGCTCAAACATCCAACGACATGAATGCTTCAAAAGCATCAACATCAGCTCTTCTCTGACAGCATGGTGGGAGTTTCTGAAATTGACAGAGTCTTCATTAATCCCATGCAAACGTACACCTATCTGGAACAACCCTGACATATTACAAAACAATAATATGATAAACTTTTCAGATTGGAATGGTAAAGGAATCAAATATGTAGAACATATACTAGAAGGAACAGAATTTATTTCATTTGACAGACTAGTTACACAATACGGGATCAACAAGAAAAGATTTTTAGAATATCAACAAATTAAATCCATAATAAAAAAGAAATTTAAACTGGGTCAAGTTGAACTACAAACACCACCAAGTGTGGTTCAATTTCTTACTCTTAAAACCCCCAAATTACTATCCAAAATATACAGAATGCTTTCTAAAACAGATGAATCAATATCACTTCCTATTGCAAAATGGGAAGCGGATTTATCAGTTAACTTAGACCAAAACTTCTGGTCTCAGATTTGCTTAAAAACCTTTCATCTAATCAGAAATCCCAGTCTTCAATTAATTCAATACAAAATACTACATAGAGTGCACTATATAGGTCATCGGATGTTCAAGATGGGCTTTGCATCTACCAACAACTGCTCACACTGCCAAACCAATTCACCGGACAATTATATCCACGCTCTTTGGTTCTGTCCACCAGTTCAGAAGTTTTGGCGTGAGATATGTGAAGACTTATCAAAATGTCTGAAATGTAACATTCCAACTTCCCCCTTGGTGTGTTTGTTGGGCAGCTTAGATAATGTCACTTCAGAAAAGAATATAGCCCATATGGTTTTCACTGCCCTATGCATAGCCAAGAAAACAGTCCTCATGAACTGGAAAAATAAAAACAATCTTAATTCTAACCAATATAGAAATTATCTATTAGATTACATCAGTCTTGATACAGCCTCTGCCACCACATCAGATCAATCGCTCTGGGCTCCTCTGATCAGCTCCATCACCTAGTGGGGGTGGGGGGTCATATTTTGGTCTCGCCTTCACTGTTGTGATTGGTGTGGGGGTAGGGTCAGGCTTAGGGCGTCAGGGGGTTCCCCGGGAGCATCTTCCTTGGGGGGCTCAACCCGGGGTAGCGGCCATGGCCAATTGGGGGCTCTGTTGGCTCTTAGGTGGCGGTTTCCTCGTGGCTACGTGCAGCGGGGCTAGGGGAGGGTCTGTGCTGACGGACGGGGGTTACTGACCTGGTAGCCTGGCTGCCCCTGGGTGGGTCCGGGACGGGCGTGAGGTTCTGGGGGCGCTCCGGCTCTGGCCTGGGGCCCTGGCCGGGCCTCGGGGGCCTGGGTCCTGGTTGGTGTGTTGCCGGGGTTGTGGGGGGGTGGGTGTATGGGGGCCCGGCCCTGGCGCGGGGTGCCACCGGTGCATCGAGCCACCTGGGGGGCTCTTCAACTGGTGGGGGGGGGGGGTTGTCACATCTTGCAGGAGCTTTCCTCTCTCAGGAACTCTCTCTGCAAGAGGGGGAGATACAGGAGAGGTGGAGGAAGATCTCAGCCTGGGCGTCTATTGTCTTATGTAGTCTGGAAGATGAGTGGATGATGGGGTGGGCGCAGTTTTCTCTGTAGTGGGGTTGGGTGGACTGCCCCGGGCTCTGTGGGGCCGGGCGGCGCCGCTGCACTGGGCCCCGGTTCGGATGGGCCTGGGCCCCCCTTCCCTGGCGGACCGCGGGGTATGGGGGTGCCTACTGGGGTCAGCGGGGGAGCTGGCCCCAGGGAGGGGTCACTTGCCCCTCCCTTCCTTCCCTCCCCATCTCCAGCTGCCTCCCTCTTCCCGCTCCACCACAACCACCCACACATGCAGGGCCTTGGAGTAGGGGTGTGTCACCAGGGTGCAGAGGAGGTAACCCCCCCCTCTGTCCCCTTCTGGCTGCCTCTGCCTCAATTTTATCCCACAACTTAGACATTCACATTACTCACACTCTCATTACACATACATATAGGATCTTGGGGGTGGGCACGTTACACGGAATCCCAATTACCATCAGGGTGTACAACCTCACCCCTGGCGTCGTTGCCCACCTCTCAATTTTAAATACACGTAGACATTGAGGGCTAGCAGGAGGGACTATGCGCTTACCTGCTGCTCTCTGGCAGGTAGCTCCATGCCCTCCTGGGTTTTAAAGGCACCTTAGAACACACATACATCAACACTACAATGAGCGGGTGGAGGGAGGTTAGGAGTCTTCTCTCACCCTCGTTCTCTGCGGCCTGCTGGAGCAGGGGGGCTAGGAGGAGGAGTTGGCCGTCCGACTGGGGTCCGGAATGTGGGGCCTCCCTGCTGCTGCGGAGTCGGGGCGGTCTGCTTCTCCCCACTGCAGGGAAAAGGGTAACACAACCTGGGTCTGGGTGCAGTTCCCCCCTCCAGGGGCAAGGGTACCTAGACCCGGTTCGTAGAGTACGCTTAGGGAGTGTGATTGTTGTCATTAATTAATGAAAGACCAAGACAGACTTTTAATTCATTTGAAAGCCTGATGCTTAACATTATCCACCCCAGCTGTGTAACTCAGAAACCAGTCTTACTTGTTATCATCTATCGTCCACCTGGGCCTTACACAGAGTTTCTGTCTGATTTCTCAGACTTTATATCTGATTTAGTTCTGAGCTCAGATAAAATAATTATTGTGGGTGATTTTAACATCCATGTAGATGCTAAAAATGACAGCCTCAACATGGCATTCAATCTGTTGTTAGACTCAATTGGTTTCTCTCAAAATGTAAAAGAACCCACCCACCACTTTAATCACACTCTAGATCTGGTTTTAACATATGGCATAGAAACTGAACATTTAACAGTGTTTCCTGAAAACCCTCTCCTGTCTGATCATTTCTTGATAACATTTACATTTACAATAATTGATTACGCAGCAGTGGAGAGTGGACTTTATCAAAGTAGATGTCTTTCTGAAAGCGCTGTAACTAAGTTTAAGAATATAATCCAGCCACTGTTATCATCGTCAATGCCCTGTACCAACACAGAGCAGAGCAGCTATCTGAACGCTACCCCAACAGAGGTCGATTATCTTGTTAATAATTTCACCTCCTCACTACGTACGACTCTGGATACTGTAGCTCCAGTGAAAACTAAGGTCTCTAATCAGAAGTACATGACCCCGTGGTATAATTCTCAAACACGTACCCTCAAGCAGACGACTCGTAATCTGGAGAGGAAATGGCGTGTCACAAATTTAGAGGATCATCATTTAGCCTGGAGAAATAGTTTGTTGCTTTATAAGAAAGCCCTCCGCAAAGCCAGAACAGCTTACTATTCGTCACTGATTGAAGAAAATAAGAACAACCCCAGGTTTCTCTTCAGCACTGTAGCCAGGCTGACAAAAAGCCAGAGCTCTTTTGAGCCAACCATCCCTTTAACGTTAACTAGTGATGACTTCATGAACTTCTTCACAAATAAAATTTTTATCATTAGAGAAAAAATTACCAATAATCATCCCACAGATGTAATATTATCTACAGCTACTCTTAGTTCCATTGATGTTAAGTTAGACTCTTTTTTTCCAATCGATCTTTCTGAGTTAACGTCAATAATTACTTCCTCCAAACCATCAACGTGTCTTTTAGACCCCATTCCTACAAAACTGCTCAAAGAAGTTCTGCCATTGATTAATTCTTCGATCTTATATATGATCAACCTATCTCTAATAATCGGCTATGTACCACAGGCCTTCAAGGTGGCTGCAGTTAAACCTTTACTCAAAAAGCCATCTCTAGACCCAGCAGTCTTAGCTAATTATAGGCCAATCTCCAACCTTCCTTTCATATCAAAAATCCTTGAAAGAGTAGTTGTCAAACAGCTAACAGATCATCTGCAGAGGAATGGTTTATTTGAAGAGTTTCAGTCAGGTTTCAGAGCTCATCACAGCACAGAAACAGCTTTAGTGAAGGTTACAAATGATCTTCTTATGGCCTCTGACAGTGGACTCATCTCTGTGCTTGTCCTTCTTGACCTTAGTGCAGCATTCGATACTGTTGACCATAATATTCTATTAGAGCGATTAGAACATGCTGTAGGTATTACAGGTATTGCACTGCAGTGGTTTGTATCATATCTATCTAATAGACTCCAATTTGTGCATGTAAATGGAGAGTCCTCTTCACACACTGAGGTTAATTATGGAGTTCCACAGGGTTCAGTGCTAGGACCAATTCTGTTTACATTATACATGCTTCCCCTAGGCAGCATCATTAGAAGACATAGCATACATTTTCACTGCTATGCAGATGACACCCAGCTCTATCTGTCCATGAAGCCAGATAACACACACCAATTAGTTAAACTGCAGGAATGTCTTAAAGACATAAAAACTTGGATGGCCACTAACTTTCTGCTTCTCAACTCAGATAAAACTGAGGTCATTGTACTCGGCGCTGAAAAGCTTAGAAATATGGTATCTAAGCAGATTCTTACTCTGGATGGCATTACCTTGGCCTCCAGTAACACTGTGAGGAACCTTGGAGTCATTTTTGACCAGGATATGTCCTTCAACGCACATATTAAACAAATATGTAAGACTGCGTTCTTCCATTTGCGCAACATCTCTAAAATTAGAAATATCCTGTCTCAGAGTGACGCTGAAAAACTAGTTCATGCATTTATTACTTCCAGGCTGGACTACTGCAATTCATTATTATCAGGATGTCCAAAAAACTCACTGAAAAGCCTTCAGTTAATCCAAAATGCTGCAGCAAGAGTACTGACAGGGACTAGAAAGAGAGAGCATATTTCTCCTGTTTTGGCTTCCCTTCATTGGCTTCCTGTTAAATCCAGAATTGAATTCAAAATCCTGCTCCTCACATACAAGGTCTTAAATAATCAGGCCCCATCTTATCTTAATGACCTTGTAGTACCATATCACCCTATTAGAGCACTTCGCTCTCGCTCTGCAGGCCTACTTGTTGTTCCTAGAGTATTTAAAAGTAGAATGGGAGGGAGAGCCTTCAGTTTTCAGGCCCCTCTTCTGTGGAACCAGCTTCCAGTTTGGATTCGGGAGACAGACACTATCTCTACTTTTAAGATTAGGCTTAAAACTTTCCTTTTTGCTAAAGCATATAGTTAGGGCTGGACCAGGTGACCCTGAATCCTCCCTTAGTTATGCTGCAATAGATGTAGGCTGCCGGGGGATTCCCATGATGCATTGAGTTTTTCCTTTCCAGTCACCTTTCTCACTCACTATGTATTAACAGACCTCTCTGTATTGAATCGTATCTGTTATTAATCTCTGTCTCTCTTCCACAGCATGTCTTTATCCTGTCTTCCTTCTCTCACCCCAACCGGTCGCAGCAGATGGCCGCCCCTCCCTGAGCCTGGTTCTGCCGGAGGTTTCTTCCTGTTAAAAGGGAGTTTTTCCTTCCCACTGTCGCCAAAGTGCTTGCTCATAGGGGGTCATATGATTGTTGGGCTTTTCTCTGTATCTATGAAGCGCCTTGAGGCGACATTTGTTGTGATTTGGCGCTATATAAATAAAATTGAATTGAATTGAATTGAATTGAATTGAATTGAATTGATTGTGTGTACAGCGTCTCTTTATGTCTGTCTCCACGTTGGTTGAGTGTGGAGTAAGTGCATATGAGAGCATGAGGGTGGGAATGGATGTTTGTATCTGTGTGTGCCTGTATGTCTGTGTATATATGTCAGGTTGAGTATCAGACGCCATCTCTCTGAGGACATCTCAGGCCCTCCAAGGTTTAGAGGCCTATCTCCCCCCACCACTTCCCCTGCCGGGGGCGGACTCCCTCAGGCATCGGTGCGTTGGTGGTTCTTTGTGTCCGGGGGTGGGCGTCCAGGTACACACCGGCTCACTCCTTGGCGGCTGCTTATCGGGGCCTGGAGCCTGGGGCTCGCTTGGGCCTCTTTGGAGGTGGGGTGCCCCCGGCCTCTCGGCCTGGGGCTCGGTCACTCAGGCACAGCTGGCTGCCGGCGGGGCTCACGGGCACGTCACTGCAACCCCCCCTGGCTTCTGCTCCGTGGCTGCTGGGTGACCCCTCATCTGGGACTCTCCTCAGCTCTTTCTGGGACAGTGGCACGGCTGCCCCTCTGTTGGTCTTCCTTGGTCTCTTGTGTTCTGGGGGCCTCTGGATGTCTGGTGTTTTGATTTCCTCCATACCTGCTTCATGCCCTGGAGGACGGGGCAGTGGCCCCCCACACCCTCTAGCAGATCATTACATGAAGGAACCTTTTAAGAAAACAAGCGCGTCCATGCTCACAGGTGTACACACGGGTGATCACACACACAAACTACACCCTTTTTGGCTCCTACCTCAAAGCACACTGTGCTGTCGATCTTACGTGCTGCACAATAATGTTTAATATTTAGTATTTACTGTCATATTCCCATATATCATTGTGATGTTGTTTATTCTATTACTCTCGTTTTCTTCTGCTTGTTTTCTTTTTTCTTTCTCAACAGGTGATCCAGGTGATCGATATATGTATTTTTTTTTTTTTTCTGCTTATTCTGTTGGTTTTTGTTTTATGCCCTTCTCCCCCGTCCCTCTTCTCAACTGTTTTTCTTTCCCTCTTTCTTTCTCCCTTTTCTTTCCCCCAGTCAAGTCTGTCCCGTATTCAGCAAGTGAAAATAAAATAAAGAATAAAAGGTGAATCAAATGGACCATTACGGCAAAGCTGGGATGGTCAATTTGGGAAAGAAAATCCGTTGGGCATCTTTCTTCACCTTTAGACAATAATTCTGATGGCAAAAGAGCCAAACGGGACAGGTTAAAAAGAAAAAAAAAAAAAGAAAAAAAAAAAAAAAAAAAGTAGAATGGGAGGGAGAGCCTTCAGTTTTCAGGCCCCTCTTCTGTGGAACCAGCTTCCAGTTTGGATTCGGGAGACAGACACTATCTCTACTTTTAAGATTAGGCTTAAAACTTTCCTTTTTGCTAAAGCATATAGTTAGGGCTGGACCAGGTGACCCTGAATCCTCCCTTAGTTATGCTGCAATAGATGTAGGCTGCCGGGGGATTCCCATGATGCATTGAGTTTTTCTTTTACAGTCACCTTTCTCACTCACTATGTGTTAATAGACCTCTCTGTATTGAATCATATCTGTTATTAATCTCTGTCTCTCTTCCACAGCATGTCTTTTATCCTGTCTTCCTTCTCTCACCCCAACCGGTCGCAGCAGATGGCCGCCCCTCCCTGAGCCTGGTTCTGCCGGAGGTTTCTTCCTGTTAAAAGGGAGTTTTTCCTTCCCACTGTCGCCAAAGTGCTTGCTCATAGGGGGTCATATGATTGTTGGGTTTTTCTCTGTATCTATGAAGCGCCTTGAGGCGACTTTTGTTGTGATTTGGTGCTATATAAATAAATTGAATTGAATTGAATTGAATTGAATTGAATAGCTTACTTACAACTGGGCTACACTGCACATGAGGCTACATTCTTTAGGGCTATGCCTGGAACAGTCTGCCTGTTGCTTTTATATTAAATAATTTTTGAACAATAATTGAAAAAAAAATTTCTCCACGTCATTATGTGGGCTGCAAGTAGGGTGACATGGGCCGCGAGATTGAGACACCGCCATTAGAGCCTCTTAATGCGTGTTTTTTTGGGGGGTTCTGTCGGCATGGAATTACCAAAAACAGAGAGGGCATAGCCGGACATATGAAACAGGAAAACACGGCCGTGTAATCCCTTTATTTCAAAAAAGTAACTGTATTCTGAATACCACCATTTTAAATGGTAACTGTAACGGAATACAGTTACTCATATTTTCTATTTTAATACGTAACTTCGGTACATGTATTCTGTTACTCCCCAACACTGAAAATAAATAAAAGAACATTGAAGTTCTTGAGATGTTCAGTGCAATAACACACAAGCTAATCCAAATGTTAACAGCTCACATCATGACTTATGACCTCAAAGTCTGCCTGGATCTAAATGAGGGAACCATGTGGACCTCATCAGTACAGGGCCTGCTGCAGCACACAAACTAATTTATATGTATATACACACACATATATATATAGATATAAAAATATACATTTGTTTTATTTATTTATTTATTTTTAATTACCTCTTCATCTGCTTTCAGCTGCACAAACTCAAGTCTCACATATCAGTGACAAACCACAGTTGTGCTGTTGGAGCATCCACAGCCTCTGTGTGAGTGCACTGCAACATCATGACATGAAGAACACTGGACACTTGAACCCGCTTTCAGTCTAACTTTAACTTTTTATCGCCAATAGACAAGTTGGCAAAATGTAACACTCAGAACATGGAGTCAACAAATAATACTAAAATGTTTAATTATTACTACATTACCTTTGACTAAAACTCTTGTTTGCGAGCAGCTTATTGATCTTGATAAAGACGTGCTGCTTACTTGTGTAAAAACAGTGAAATATAAAAAGTGTTTACTAATTTGTACCAACGTGAGAGAGAAATGGATCTGAAACCACTGAAACCAGAGAGTTTGCAGACACACAGATAATGAAGACATGCTGCTCGGAAATGCTAGATACAGATAAAAATGGAGTGTGTGTGTGTGTGTGTGTGTGTGTGTGTGTGTGTGTGTGTGTGTGTGTGTGTGTGTGTGTGTGTGTGTATTGAGCCAAGATTGCAAAACTGCCTAACTGCCTTCGTCTTCCTCCCATTAGGGCCTACATGGATGACATGACCATCATTACAACAACAGAACCATGTACTAGGCCAAGGGCGTAGATTTGGCATGGACAGAGGGGGCATGGCCCCACCAATAATTTGATTTCTTCAAGTAAAGAAAAACAAACGCGATAGAAAGAAAAAAACAATCTGTCAACGTCTCGTTCAACCAGCGGCGAAGAAAGATTTAAATTACGTTCTCTACCTCATGTGACAAATATGGCCAATGTGATTGGCTGTGCCTTTCAGGGAGCTCTGTTTAGTTTTAGCAGCAGCAAGCCTGCACTGTGAGGACCTGAAAGGAGGAGAGGAGGACGGCAGCAAAAAGGAAGAACCTGGATATAAGAAAGTGTTTTTCAAAGAAACCTGTAAGTCACTTAAAGCCAAGTTCACTCATAAAATGTGCCGGTCATAATAACGTTACAGGCTATGCTAGGCTTTGGCCCACATCAGTCTAAAATTGTATGCAACCATGAATAACGTGTTTTGGAAACTAACTGCACAACAGGCAGCACTATTAGTTCTCTCAGTCTCAGAGCAGCATTTCTAATTTTGATTAAAACTGTCAGAGAAAACGGAGCCTCGAGCAGCCAGGATATTAATACTAAAATGTTTAATTATTACTACATTACCTTTGACTAAAACTCTTGTTTGCGAGCAGCTTATTGATCTTGATAAAGACGTGCTGCTTACTTGTGTAAAAACAGTGAAATATAAAAAGTGTTTACTAATTTTACCAACGTGAGAGAGAAATGGATCTGAAACCACTGAAACCAGAGAGTTTGCAGACACACAGATAATGAAGACATGCTGCTCGAAAATGCTAAATACAGATAAAAATGGAGTGTGTGTGTGTGTGTGTGTGTGTGTGTGTGTGTGTGTGTCTGTGTGTGTGTGTGTGTGTGTCTGTGTGTGTATTGAGCCAAGATTGCGAAACTGCCTAACTGCCTCAGTAATTATGGACCTTATAGTTCTTACAGAGGGCTTTCGCTTTGGTGGCCTCAGGATCTCATCTCTGATCTTTGCGGATGATGTGGTTCTGTTGGCTTCATCGGGTGAGAGCCTCCAGCTCGCACTGGAGCGGTTCGCAGCCGAGTGTGAAGCAGCAGGAATGAGGATCAGCACCTCCAAATCTGAGGCCATGGTTCTCAGCCGGAAAAGGGTGGAGTGCCCACTCCGGGTCAGGGATGAGTTCCTGCCCCAAGTGGAGGAGTTCAAGTATCTCGGGGTCTTGTTCGCGAGTGATGGGAGAAGGGAGCCGGAGATCGACAGACGGATTGGGGCTGCAGCTGCAGTAATGCGGACGCTGCACCGGTCCGTCGTGGTGAAGAGAGAGCTGAGTGTAAAAGCGAAGCTCTCAATTTACCGGTCGATCTACGTCCCTACCCTCACCTATGGCCACGAGCTGTGGGTAGTGACCGAAAGAACGAGATCGCGGATACAAGCGGCGGAAATGAGCTTCCTCCAAAGGGTGGCTGGCATCTCCCTTAGAGATAGGGTGAGAAGTTCGGCCATCCGGGAGGAACTCAGAGAAGAGCCGCTGCTGCTCCACATCGAAAGGAGCCAGCTGAGGTGGTTTGGGCATCTGACAAGGATGCCCCCTGGGCGCCTCCTGGGTGAGGTGTTCCAGGCATGTCCCACCGGGAGGAGGCCCCGGGGCAGACCCAGGACACGCTGGAGAGATTATATCTCTCGGCTGGCCTGGGAACGCCTTGGTGTTCCCCCGGACGAGCTGGAGGAGGTAGTGGAGAGAGGGAGGTGTGGGCCTCTTTGCTTAGGCTGCTGCCCCCGCGACCCGGCCTCGGATAAAGCGGATGAAGATGGATGGATGGATGGATGGATTGTCCTTACAAACACTGTTTCACTAACTTCAGTAAACATTTTACATACATATGTCACACTGTGAACGCAGCGGTGCACGAGCCACTGCAGTGGAGCTCACGTACAGCTTTGTGCTTCAGACTGTTATCACACACAAACAATCAATGCAGGAGAAATAGCGCGTGCACGTGGTAGATGCCGTCATTTACACAGTGCTTCATGCAGGTGTGATAACGAGACTGTTTGACTGCTGCAGGAGAAGATTGTTGATTTATGTATCTGTGCATTTTCAGATTTTTGTGTTCCAGCTGTTGTATGTTTGTTTTTTCTTACAGGTGCAGCAGTTGGTGATTGTGCATTTCTATTTGGACTCTATTCTTTTATTACATCTTGCACTACGACCCCCATGCACCAATGCCGTGCACCGGGTGTGGTAGGCCTTTGTGTTGCTCAGTGAACGGAGTTGATTCAGCACAGTCCTCCAAGCTATGTGCAGTAAACGTACTATCGTCAAGTAAAAAGATTTTAAAAAATAACGCTAAAAAAATTCATAGTTTTTCATTAAAACATTTTAATTAATTAAAATAAAATATTAAAAAAAACACCAAAATTTAAACTCTACCACCACCAAAAACAAAAAATAAAAATAATAATAAATGATGATAACATGTATTTATTATGTTGCTCTTTGTTTGATTTCTCTTCTGTTTTTTTTCTCCATACAGGTGATCCAGGTGTTTGTTTTTCTTTTTGTTCCTTCCCCCTTTCTCATCATCTCTTCTGCCCTCTGTTTTTCTTTCTCTCCCTCTCTTTCTTTCCTTCTTTCCTTCTCCCTGTCCTATCCCCCAGTCATGTCTGTCCCGTCTGTAACAACCGATAATAAAATAAAATAAATACACAATTATAATAAAGGTCAATCAAATGGACCAACATGGCATCTTTCTTGGCCTTCAAACAACAATTCTGATGGCTAAAGATCCAAATGGGACATGCAAAAAAATAAATGAATAAATAAATGATGATAACCATGTGCAGCTTCTCTCGTCTTCCATTTTTCCATGATATGTTTCACTCTACATCAGACACGTGTTAAAGTGTGTTGGCTGCATATTCAGTTCAAAATGCTGATGAGCTCTGATCCAGTTGACTGATATACTCTGCTCTACATCCTGCACTGAAATATGAGGATTGTGTGTTTATTAAAATTTAAAATCATCATGGAGTCATTGACAGAAGAGCATCAACGTTCAGCCTGTTAAATTAGATTTAGATATTTTTATTTCAGAAATGATTCCTAACAAAAATGGAGAATATAAAAACACAATCAAAGCAGTAACGTCCATATTATGAAGTGTTTGCTGTATCAGACAATCATGTTTATTCACAACAATGAAAACAATATAGTGCAGATGAACATGGTGCTGTAATGAATCTGCTCTTAAACACAATAACAAAATACATTTTCCAAAAGAGATGATAATGATTCACATCAGAGTGAAGAACGAATACATTTACAACTGGTTTCTAACATTTATTATAGATCGAACTGATCACTGATAGAAACAGAAGAATATTCAAAATGATGCTCTGAGAGATACATGAATGAGATATGGATAAACATCAAATCACATAAAACAAAAAAGCACATAATCATTATAACTGAAATAAAATATGAGCAGAAATAAACAAGAATTAAGTCGAAAGATAGAAAAAGGCAAAATGTTTAAAATATATAATCATATAAGAGACTGAACCGTCCAGTCAGGTCACAGATTCATATCTACAATAATATTTTTGTTTGTTTTTGTTTTGATTTCTTCACTTCTATGTATTATTATTATTATTATTATTATTATTATTATTATTATTATTATTATGAGCATATTAAGTGTGTGTCTGAGCTGAAAGCTGCTCTCCTCTCCTGGTTTTCTGTGTCACACAGACCACAACAACGCAAAGCATCACCTGCAGACTGCTGAGCAGTATCCACCTGACTCTGTAGAAGGTCGAGTAAACCCCAAAGGGCTCTCTGTAGATCAGAACAAATTTTTCTGCTGACACACACCCAAACTTTAAATTAAAACCTGCACACACATACTCTCCTGCATCTTCCAGTGAGACATTAGACATTATCAGGCTGCCATAGGAACAAGTGATTCTATTGTCACTGCAGAACTCATCATCGTACACAATGTTACCTTCTGTTTGAATCAACTTAATAAAGCCCGCAGGACTATTTTCCCAATCATCAGAGCATCTCATAGTGACTTCATCTCCCTCTGAGAAAACCTTTACTGCAGGTGGACCAAGTTTAGGGCACACCAAAAGCCCGTACACATCTTTTACTTTTTCACCTACACAGTAGTAGGTACCTGAATCATTTAACATTAGTGATGGAAGTACCAGCGAGAAGTTTTGACCAATTTCTTGATCAGTATTGTAGGAAATTGCTTTCTTCATCCAAACTGGGGGCTGGTCATGAATGGGGTCCATGAAGGGACACTCCAGCACAGCTGTGTCTCCCTCTGAAGCATAACGTAGCTTTATTTGTTTGGTCAAACGTACAGAGTAAGTGCTCACACACTGCTGTTGGTTCATCACCAGGCAGATGTAAACAGTTTGTTGTTCATTGAAGACATGAAGAAGTGATGCGTTTTTCACCTCCAGGAAACTTTCTTGGACTTTATTCACCTTAAAAATTATTCTGTCTTCGAACATACTCGGCATTCCTGGTCGCCACTTACTGTCCTGTCTGATCCAACGCACCGTCAGATTCTCACCTGCTCCTTTACATTGTACGTCTACAGTGGCATCAGGACTTGTGATAGATTCTTCCTCCCTTACTGTCTTACACACAGTCAGGCTGATGTTTCTCTCATATGTCACGCTGCCCTGAGTCCAGCACACTTCTTGGTACAGTCCAGAGTCTGAGTGGGTCAGGTTGTTGAGAGTAAATGAAGAAGAACCATGAAATGTCTCAGGAGCTGAGAGTCGTCCTGTCAGGTCTTCATGTACTGTGAAGTTTCTGTTCCAGGGGTCAGAGATGTTCCACAGGACCAGAGTATCTTCACCAACACGTCTGGAGGTGATGCAGGAGCTGTTTTGATCTGGGAGCTTGAACCGTAAAGACTCTCCTTCTTCTCTTACGGCGATAAATTCTTCTGCATGAATGTTGCTGATGAGAGTGAACAGCAGGGAGAAGCAGAGCTGTGCGACTGCAGCCATCCTGCTCAGAGGTCTCGTGGTGAGTGTCGTACAAGCACTGACACTGCTCGCTTCATGAGCTTCCTGTTTGTGGTTGGAGGAGGAACGCCACTTCTTTATCACATCATCAAGGAACACTTTGAAGCATTTGGCTCGATATCAGTGCCGTATATCTGCTTTCACTCTTCACAGGCCAAAGTGTGGACACGTTTTTTTATACTTCGTTGCATGGGTCCAGGGGTATCAAACATGTGGCCTGGAGCACAGAACCGGCCAGTCACAGTGTCCAGTCTGAACCATTACAAGTGAGATAATGTCAGCTTTACCACACAGCCATGAATATTATGAAAATGTAAAAGTCCTTTCTAAACTATTTTTTCACAAAAACAACTAAAAAATGTTGTTTCTTATGTGATCCTTCATAAAACATCACATATTTTCCAACATAATTCAGGGTTTGGTTTGGTCTAAGTAAGCAGAGAAGTCCAGGCATCCAGTTTCCATGCAGATGTTTACATGAAGCTCATCATCTGATGATGAAACTTACTTTGTACCCAAGCAGCCCAACCAGAAATTGAAAGTGTACATGCATCAAGGGACGGAGCGCATCCCGTCAATAGGTCCAAAGTGCAATCGAGGCTAATCCCACGATCTTCTTATTTTCTTGTAGACCGAAGTTGAAAATCTGGCAGTATTTATTTTTGTGATTTTTTTTCCACTCTCAGCTGTCCTTCTCCTGTATTTGGGCCTGTTTGTTAATTTATTTCAATCATGTAAACAATATACACGTACATTTAGCAAAGAAAATCTGAGAAAAAAATACTATACAAAATAAAGTTAATACATTTCAATATTGCTTCTGTTCTGATTCAGTTACATGTCGAAAGGGAGAGGGAAGAAGTACACACTTATTTAATCCCACCCCTTTGCCATAAGTTATCAGTCAATATTTAGTCAGCTTCCTTACTGATATAATCTGTAATAAAAATTGTGAACAGATTTCTCATATAATATATACTATAATATCACATCATGAAGTTTTCTAAATAGTGACATTCACTTAATTTCAACATTTTCCCTTTTCTTTATAGCTCAAGAAGATCATATCTTTATAACTCTTTTTGAACTGTTTTATGTTTGGATATTGCTTCAATTTCATATTCAAACTGTTCCACAGCTTCACTCCATGCACAGAAA
The DNA here is from genome assembly GCF_056152115.1 of Neolamprologus brichardi. NCBI lineage: Eukaryota > Metazoa > Chordata > Actinopteri > Cichliformes > Cichlidae > Neolamprologus > Neolamprologus brichardi. The sequence continues at coordinate 8,730,268 of NC_142112.1, forward strand.
CACAAAAGTTTTTTCCTGTTGTACGTACCTTCCCTGTTTTGAAGTTACAAAAACCCCTTAAATTATAACTTACTCTGAATATAATCTGGCAGTTCTTTATTTTTAGCTTTGAATATAATTTGTGCTGTTTGGAATTTCACTAGATCAGCAAATTTCAATATTTCAGACTGCAAAAATAGTGAGTTTGCATGTTCCCTGTAACCTGCATTGTGGATGATTCGAACTGCTTTTTTTTGTTGAAGAGTAAAAAGTGAATGTAATGTGGTTTAATAGTTGTTGCCCCAGACCTCTGCACAAAAGCTTAAGTATGGTGAAACCAATGAACAGTAGAAAATATGAAGTGATGTCCCGTGTGATACCTGCTTTGCCTTGTTTAGTATTGCAATGCTTCGTGATACTTTGGAATGAATGTATCTTACGTGAGCACTCCAGTTTTTCATCTATTATTACCCCCAGAAATTTATTTTCCCTGACTCTTTCAATATCAACACCATTTAGTTTAATCTTAGCATTGTATTTAAAGTACTATTTCCAAATAACATAATTTTAGTTTTATTCAAATGTAATGATAATTTGTTTTTATCAAGCCAGAACTTCACTTTACTTATTTCATTAGTCATATCATCCAATAAATTCTGCAGATCATCACCAGAGCAGAAGATGTTTGTATCGTCAGCAAAGAGAGCCATTTTTAATACTTTGGACAATTGTTTAAGTTGAAGAATTTTGGGCCCAAAACTGAGCCTTGGGGTACACCACAAGCAATGTCCATACATAAGGAGCAACCACCATTTAATTTCACAAACTGCTTACTTAAATAATTCAGGACCCAATTTAAAACTACCCCTTTGACACCATAACGTTCCAGTTTTCTTATTAATACATTATGATCTATAGTGTCAAATGCCTTTGTCAAGTCTTTGAATAACCCAGCCACATATTGCTTTTTGTCTATGGAATTTGGGATGTATTCTATTGAATTCTGCTTGATCCGTACTCTCAGTGAGTAGTTTATGTTTATCTATAAATTTTTCCAGTTGGTTGTTAAACAGTTTTTCAAGAATTTCTGAGAATTGAGGTAGTAAAGAGACCAGCCTGTAGTTTATGAAATGGTGTTTGTTGCCAGATTTGTATAGGGGTATCACTTTTTCTATTTTCATTCTGTCTGGAAATCGACTAGTTTGAAATGATAAATTACAGATGTACGTAAACGGTTTTATAATAGCCTTACTATATCTTTTAACCACTATCATATCAATATCAATTGGGTTCCGGCTTGAGTGAACGCTGGTGTGCCTGGCTACTGCTACTCACCGGTACATTTTCGATTATTTCGATTATTTGGATTCAGATTTGAATGAACAGGGACATTCACACTCAGGACCAGATTGATCTCTGCCAGGGATTGATTTGCAACGCTTGTCCTCAACATCTGCTATTTCAGCTGAATGTGCTCTGACGTCGTCTTCTCAGTGAGCTGCACTAGCTTAACTGTTTGAGCTATTTCAGCCTACCTGTTCGTCGCTCCGTCTGGCTCGGCTCCTTTTCCTCCACATAATCGAAGATGTGGCCCAAGATGTTCCTGAGCTGGTCGGCACTATTATGGATTCTCCTGACGCTCGCCTACCATCCTATGGCTGGTCTGTTCCGCTATACAGCCGCTGAGCTCCTGCACCTTCGCGAGCAGCTTTTGCTCCCGTCGCCGGCGGAGCTCCACTACCACCCAGACATCACTTTCCAGCCTCGCCGGAGATACATCCATCGTGGGTCCCGCAGGATTTTCCATAACTCCAATGGAACTAAATCGTTTTGGTCTACTACTCGCCGCCCTCGCAGGAAACCTGATCGGGCTGTCAACCACCAATCTCTAGCCCACCTGCCCAGGGCGCCGACCACGATTAGCAAAAAAGAAAATACTCAGTTTCGGTCTTCTAAACATTCGCTCACTGACAAATAAGGGGCCTCTCATCCAAGACCTCCTATCTGACCGTAAGTTTGACTTTTTCTGCTAAACTGAAACCTGGCAACAACCTGATGACTTTTCTCAGCTAAATGAATCTACTCCTCCGGGGTTTGTTTACCTTTCTAAACCTCGCTGCATAGGTCGTGGGGGTGGTCTCGCGATCTTCTTTCGCTAGCATTTGAATGTCCATCCATCCATCCATCCATTCGCTTCCGCTTATCCTTTTCAGGGTCGCGGGGGGCGCTGGAGCCTATCCCAGCTGTCATAGGGCGAGAGGCGGGGTACACCCTGGACAGGTCGCCAGTCTGTCGCAGGGCCAAAACACAGAGACAGACAACCATTCGCGCTCACATTCACTCGCACATTCACACCTAATGGCAATTTGGATTTTCCAATTAACCTATCCCCACAAGCCGTCCAAAGACTGCCTTTGGACGGTGGGAGGAAGCCGGAGTACCCGGAGAGAACCCACGCAAACACAGGGAGAACATGCAAACTCCACACAGAAAGACCCCGGACTGATGTTGGAATTGAACTCAGGACCTTCTTGCTGTGCGGCAACAGTGCTAACCACCGTGCCCATTGAATTGAATGTCCCGCCAATTAATCTTGATACCTTTAGTTCCCTTGAGTGCCTTGCATGTGAGCTGACTGGACCCATTCCCACCATCATAGCTACTGTATACCGCCCCCCCCCCCCCCAAAACCTAACCCTGTCTTCCTCAGTGACTTTGCTAATCTACTAACCCATCTTTCATCTCTCTCCCCAAATGTGATCTTGGTGGGAAATTTCAACATTCATATGGATAATAATGACCGTCTGCTCACCAGAGACTTTTCCTCTTGTCTCGAAGGCTCTGAATTTAAACAATTTATCGACTTTGCCATTCACTCTAAAGGACACACCCTGGACTTGGTCTGCTGTTCTGGTCTTACTCCCTCGAATCTTTCTGCTACTGAAATCCCCATAACTGACCACTTCCTCCTTTCGTTTAACCTCACTCTCTGCTGCTCTTCTACCAAGCCAACCCGTCTCATCACGTTCCGCAACATCAACAACATTGATATGGACATTCTCACTACCAGTTTGGACAATGTTCAGATTCCAGACTTCTATTCTACTCCTGATGATGTGTTTTTGTATTATAATAATTGTCTACGCATTGTCCTTGATTCTCTGGCTCCTGTAAAAACCCACTCTGTTTCCTTTGCTCACTCTGCTGCCTAGTTTACCTCTGACCTCCGAGCATTGAAGGCCAAAGCTCGGCAGCTAGAGCGTAAATATTAGAAATCTATTATAACTGTTGATTCAGAAATCTATAAATACCATGTACTTCAGTATAAAGACTCCATCAGCAAGGCCAAACAAAGCTTCTACTCTGGTATTATCAGGTCTTATTAGGGTAATGCAAGGACTCTGTTTTCAGTTCCCAACAAACTAATTCAACCCCCCAACGCTTTACCATCATTCCGCTCTCGTCTATTGCCCGTCACCTCTGGTGTACCTCAAGGCTCAGTTTTAGGCCCTCTTCTCTTCATAACATACATCCTCCCTCTAGGTACCATTTTCCGCTAATTTGATCTTCAGTTTCACTGTTTTGCTGATGACACCCAGTTATATCTCTCTTGCAGACCTGATTCCTCCCTCCCACCCTCCTCCCTCACAGAATGTCTATCCGAGTTAAAATCCTGGTTTATCTCTAATTTTCTCAAGCTCAACGAGAATAAAACTGAAATCCTTCTTATTGGCACCAAATCCAACCTTTTGAAGGTGAACCATTTCTCACTCACCATCGAGAACTCCACAGTTTTCCCTTCTCCTCAGGTTAAGAGCCTTGGTGTCATCCTAGACAGTTCACTATCCCTTAAATCTCACATCAATAATCTCACCCGTTCTGCCTACTTCCATCTACGCAACATTAACAGATTGCTTCCTTCTCTTTCCACCCAGTCTACGTCCATTCTTGTCCACAGTCTTGTTACCTCCCGTATTGACTACTGCAATTCTCTTTTGCATGGTCTCCCCCAAAAATTCCCCCATAAGCTTCAACTGGTTCAGAACTCTGCTGCTCGCATTATCATCAGAACCCCTCCTACCAGCACATCACCTGTTCTTCAGGAACTTCACTGGCTCCCTGTGAAATTCCAGATAATATTCAAACTTCTGCTCACCTTCAAGGCCATTCATAACCTCGCTCCTCCTTACCTTTCTTACCTGTTAAGCAGTACCTGTTCTGCCCGTTCACTTCGATGTTCTTCTTCAATCCAGCTTGCTGTACCTTCTTTCCGCCTCACCACCATGGGAAGCAGAGCTTTCAGCTGCTCTGCTCCCAGACTGTGGAGCTCTCTACCCCCAAATATAAGCAACATTGGTTCTCTCCCACAGTTTAAATCCCAACTCAAAACCCATCTGTTCAAATCTGCATATTCACTGTGAATCCACTGTTAGTTAATTTTATCCTGTGCTTTTTGTTTTATTGTTCTTATTTTGACATTGTTTTATTATGTTTTGATCCTATTGTAAAGTGTCCTTGGGTGACTTGAAAGGTGCTCATAAATAAAATGTATTATTATTATTATTAATATCAGTACAATCCAAAGATTGCCACAACCTCCATATTATATTCTTCACGGTCATTACAAATTAAATACTTGGGATAGTTTTCTTGTCCAGCCCCACATTTTATAACACTGTTCAGTATTTCCCATAAACTTTTAATATTATTTCTATTTATATCTAATTGCTTCTTATAGTATTCCTTTTTACTATATTTAAGTATATTAATTAACTTATTTTTATATCTTTTGTATCTGATTTCAGCATCTTCAGTTCTCTTTCTTAAGAAATCTCTGTATAGAGCATTTTTCTTTATAGAGGCATTTTGCAGACCTTTTCTTATCCATGGACAGCCCATATATTTATGTTTCCTACTATATCGCTTTATTGGACAGTTGGTATTATACAATAATGTAAACATTCTAAGGAATTCATTATACGCACTATGAACGTCTTGTTTCTGATATATTTCACCCTAGTTCTGTTTCATTAAATTTTTTTTCAATGCATTGACTCTTTCTTCTGTTCTTGCTTGTCTGTACTCTTTTTTACTGTCCACTTTATTGATCTTGTAATTCCTATCATAGATGGTAAAAATTGGAAGATGGTCACTTATGTCTTTAATCAGGAGTCCACTTACAGTCTTATTTTTAATGTCATTTGTAAAAATGTTGTCTATGCACAATGTGATGTGATCCTGGTAGTCTAGTAATTTTTCTGCATTTTGGATGTGAAGGAGCTTTACCTCCACAGGCGTGTGCTGCTGAACTTGGGGAGCCGCTACAACGAGTCTTCAATCTCAGTCTGCGACTGGGGAGAGTGCCCGCCCTATGGAAGACATCCTGCATCGTCCCGGTCCCCAAAAGGAACCGGCCCAATGAGCTGAATGACTTCCGACCGGTGGCACTGACATCACATCTTATGAAGACTCTAGAGCGGCTCTTCCTCAACCTCCTCCGACCACAGGTACAACATGCCCAGGACCCACTACAGTTCGCCTACAAGGCGGGTGTCGGAGTGGAGGATGCCATCCTGTACCTCCTGCATAGAGCCCACTCACACCTCGATGGGGGAAAAGGCACGGTCAGGATCCTGTTTCTTGACTTTTCCAGTGCCTTTAATACCATCCGGCCCTGTCTGCTCCAGGAGAAACTGAACAGGATGGAGGTGGACCCCTGCCTGGTGGCTTGGATCTCCGACTACCTCACCGACAGGCCACAGTACGTCAGGCTAAAGGACATCACGTCTGACACTGTGGTCAGCAGCACAGGAGCACCACAGGGAACTGTGCTGTCCCCTCTTCTCTTCACCCTGTACACCTCTGACTTCTGCTACAACTCTGAATTATGCCACATTCAGAAGTTTGCAGACGACACAGCCATCATGGGGTGTATCTGGGATGACCAGGAAGAGGAGTACAGAAGTCTGGTGAGGAACTTTGTCGCATGGAGTCACACAAACCACCTGCAACTCAACACCTCAAAGACTAAGGAACTGGTTGTGGACTTTGGGAGGTCCAGAGCAGGTCCACTGCCGGTTCAGATAGAGGGGGAGGAGGTGGAGGTGGTCAACAAGTACAAGTACCTCGGGCTGTGGGTGGACAATAAACTGGACTGGTCATGCAACACAGAGCACCTGTACAAAAAAGCCCAAAGCCGACTGTACTTCCTCAGGAGGCTGAGGTCTTTTAACATCCGCAGGAAGCTCCTGAGGATGTTTTACCAGTCGGTGGTTGCTGGAGTACTGTTCTATGCTGTGGTGTGCTGGGGGAGCAGCACAGCAAAGAAGGACTCATCCAGGCTGGAAAAACTGATCAGGAAGGCTGGCTCTGTGGTCGGCATGAAGCTGGACACTCTGGTGTCAGTGGCAGAGAAAAGGACACTAAAGAAACTGCTGGACATTATGGACAATGCTAGGCATCCTCTGCACACGGCCATAAACAACCAGAAGAGTCTGTTCAGTGACAGGTTGCTTCTCCCAAAGACAAGAACCAACAGACTTAAAAACTCCTTTGTCCCACACGCCATCAGACTGTTTAACTCCTCTCTGGAGGGGAGAGGGAGGGGAAACAGGAGGACAAAGGAGGGGGGAACAACTAAGCTGTAGTGCCTCTTCTCTTCACTGTGCAATTACCTTTTGTGCAATACTTTTGTTAATAATCAGCGGTGCAATAGACCTCAATACTTTAAATGTGCAATTCACTTGTATTTTTATTTTTATTTTTATTTTTATTCCTATTTATTCTATTTATCCCCTTTGTATATTTTATCTATATATGTCTTTGTATTTATATATGTGTGTGTATATATATATATATATATATAATATTCTTAACTCTGTAACTTCTGTCGGTGCTGTGCTTTTTGGAAAACAAATTTCCCAGAGGAACCCACCCGAGGGATTAATAAAGTTTTATCTTATCTTATCTTATCTTATCTTACAAGTTCAAGGATACTTTTCTGCTGCAACCTGATAGTGGAAATTTCCTCCATTAAGAAGTAAAGAGACCTTTTAATGTCCCCGACTTCCTCAGCTGACGGAGTCCTCTTCAGCCCCATTGTATCTGGTTCCACTGGTAGCAGGTTCAGTCAGCTGTTTCCTCGGTCAGCTGTTAGCTTTCTCAGCTGTTAGCCTGGTAGCTTGTTGGCTAGCCTGCAATTACCTCTTTAACTTTGATAATCCAGTCCAATATCCTGTATCAGAGTCATACAGTTATAACAGTCATGATTCTGTTTTTGAATGGATGTCCAAGGTGTAGTTTATACACTGGAGTAAGTATCTTGTTTGCACTAAAGAGGTTTGACATTAATGTCATAGACGGTTGCAGACGGAGACGGGAAACTGAAAAACACTGAAAGGCAAATAATGCAAAACTTTACTGGGACATATATAAACTAAACATACGAAGAGGCACACGGGGGAAACGCACAGCCATGAGGGAGAATGCAACACTATACTTAGGGAGATAGCGGCAAACACAAAGTACAATGACGAGGGAACAGAAGACACATAAGGAACGCAAGACCGACACATGAGTTTGACAGAGAAGTGGAGGAAAGGTAGATTAGAGGGAGCGAGGGAACGAGAGGAGACATGAGAAACATAACAGGCAGGGGGTAAGAGAGTGAAACATGAGGAGGGAAGCAAGACACAATAACTCACAACATATATAAACACAGACACACACAGAGACACAGAGGCCAAAGACACAAGAGGGAATCTGATCATCAAGACGCTAAACAGGGAATATAAGAAACTCAAAACAGAATAACTAAGACTGCAAATGAACCAGAGTATGAACTATGATACAAAGTAACACTAAAACATGTGGTGGCAGATTTCTTTTCTCATGTATTAATCACATATTTAATCATATCACATTAGTTATAGTAATATCACTTTCTCACTTTACTATAGTAAGAGCACTCCCATCACCAGTTTACATGCATGTGGAAAGTTAACACAGTGAGGCCGTTGTAATGAGAGACGTTAAACAGATAGTGAGGCTCCTTCTGCTTATCAGGGATGTAAATTCTTAGGTGATGGCTAAGCAGAAAACAAGGTCATAATTCTCTCTGTGAGGGAGGGGGTATAGCCCCCCCCAATGAGAGGGGCCAACATGTAAGAGTTTGAGGAATGTTCTTTGTCTGTGTCTCTGTATATGCTATATAAGATGTAACGGTGGTGGCCACATTTCAGAGATGGTCCTGGTGTTTCACTGGGATGCTCTCTCCACATTGTGTTTATTAAACCCACTTCAAATCAAGCTCACTGGGTGTGTTGCAGGTTATTGTTAACATTGCCATGACAATTTGGCGTCACGAACAGGATTCCTCACGTGAGTTTCGCTGAATCGCAGGTATGCGGTGACTGGCCATCCTGGGGGAAAATAGTCCCAGTCCCACCGTTCTTTTGTTTTCAAAAAAGGGGGAACCGCTAGAGGCCTTCAGCGACTCACACATGCAGGAATTTAACGAACTATGAGGAAAGAAATGGGAAAAGAATCTGCAACAGTGAGCTGTTTTGATTTGGGGGGAGTTTTCAAGCGGACCACAAAAAGGGAAAACCTCAAAAAAACGACGCCTAAATTATGGATTGTCGTGGGAAGGACTTTTCTGTCCTTGGGAAGGACTCTTCTGTCTTTGGGTTTATGGTTTTTAGCACTTTGTACCGAAGCAAAGGCTGCAGAGGGGACGCCCGGCTGCAATGGGTGCTGAGCTCAGCAAAGCGGCTACAGGAGCCGTGGGGAGGTTGTGTCCCTGGAGGGGGTCTGGGTGAAAACTCCAAATGGGTGAAGTATGTGTTGTGTAAGAGAAAGATGTTGACAGGAATAAGAGTTTTGTTTGTTTGTTTGTAGTTTTTTTTAAAGTTGTTGTTGCTTTTGTTGTTTTCTTTTTCTTTCTTTTTTTTTGTTTTTGTTTTGGATGGACCACTGGGAGGGAAACCTCAGGAATACGACACCTAATTTCAGGACTGTTGTGGGAAGGACTCTGTCCTTAGTTTCTGGTGTTTAACACTTTTGCACCATAAGGAAAAGGCTGGACGGCGAACACGCTTGTCCACAAAGCTGAGATCAGCAGTACGGCCACCTCCAGGTGGTCCGGGCAAATCCAGGTTTTGATTGGATGATTTTTTTTTCTCTTTCAGAAATATGGGAAAGAATACGTACAGTATGAAGTGTGTAGAAACTGAGGAATGCAGTTTCACTTGGTGTTCGCTCGCTCTGTGGTATAGTACCACTTCCTGTTCCTGCTCAAACACAGTGGTGTTTCTGAGTAGCTTATTTGCTTAGCAGTTTAATTAACAACTTTTAAATACATTCTTTTTTCATAGTATAATCTTCACGTGCTTCATCCGAAGCACACTTTCTGTGTACTCACTACCTAATTTATAGCCAAAGTATTCACTCACTGTCTCTGTACTGTTTCGCTAGCTTAGCTCGTAGCCGACTCGTTAGCACCATGGCTACTTCACCTGTCCCTCCTGCACTTTCTTGCTCATTGTGTCAGATGTTTAGTTACTCCTCGGCCTCCTTTAACAGTAATGATATCTGTAACAAATGTAGCATATTTGCAGCTCTGGAGGCCAGGATTACTGAACTGGAGACTCGGCTTCGCACCCTTCACTCACCCTTAGCTAGCCAGGCCCCTGTAGCTGGTGCAGCCGAAGATAGCGTAGGCCCCGCTAGCTGTTCCCCGGCAGATCCCAAGCAGCTGCGGAAAGAGGGCGGCTGGGTAACGGTGAGGAGGAAGCATAGTCCTAAACAGAAGCCCCAGGTACACCACCAACCCGTTCATGTGTCTAACCGTTTTTCCCCACTCGGTGACACACCCGCTGGGGGTCAAACTCTGGTAATTGGTGATTCTGTTCTCAGACATGTGAAGCTAGAGACACCGGCAACCATAGTCAATTGTCTTCCAGGGGCCAGAGCAGGCGACATTGAAGGAAATTTAAAACTGCTGGCTAAGGGTAAACGTAAATTCAGTAAAATCATAATTCACGTCGGCAGTAATGACACCCGGTTACGCCAATCGGAGGTCACTAAAATCAATATTGAATCGGTGTGCAACTTTGCCAAAACAATGTCGGACTCTGTAGTTTTCTCTGGTCCCCTCCCCAATCAGACCAGGAGTGACATGTTTAGCCGCATGTTCTCCTTAAATTGCTGGCTGTCTGAGTGGTGTCCCAGAAATGATGTGGGCTTCATAGATAATTGGCAAACCTTCTGGAGGAAAACTGGTCTTGTTAGGAGAGATGGCATCCATCCCACTTTGGATGGAGCAGCTCTCATTTCTAGAAATATGGACAAATTTATTAAACCCCTCAAAATATGACTATCCAGAGTTGGGACCAGGAAGCAGAGTTGCAGTCTTACACGCCTCTCTGCAGCTTCCCTCCTCCTGCTACCCCCCCAAAAACCCATCTCCATAGAGACTGTGTCAGCTTCCAAAATGACAAAAAACAAACTAAAAACCAGCAACAAACAACTTAAACATAAACAATTACAAAGAAAGAACAATACAGTATCCACACCTGAACCAAAGAGTAAAACAGTGAAATGTGGATTATTAAATATTAGGTCTCTCTCCTCCAAGTCTCTGTTAGTACATGACTTAATAATTGATCAACAAATTGATTTACTCTGCCTTACAGAAACCTGGTTGCAGCAGGATGATTATGTTAGTTTAAATGAATCAACACCCCCGAGTCATTCTAACTACCAGAAATCTCGAAGCACAGGTCGAGGGGGCGGTGTGGCAGCAATTTTTCACACCAGTCTATTAATTAATGAAAGACCAAGACAGACTTTTAATTCATTTGAAAGCCTGATGCTTAACATTGTCCACCCCAGCTGTGAAACTCAGAAACCAGTCTTACTTGTTATCATCTACCGTCCACCTGGGCCTTACACAGAGTTTCTGTCTGATTTCTCAGACTTTATATCTAATTTAGTTCTGAGCTCAGATAAAATAATTATTGTGGGTGATTTTAACATCCACGTAGATGCTAAAAATGACAGCCTCAACATGGCATTTAATCTGTTATTAGACTCAATTGGTTTCTCTCAAAATGTAAAAGAACCCACCCGCCACTTTAATCACACTCTAGATCTTGTTTTAACATATGGCATAGAATCTGAACATTTAACAGTGTTTCCTGAAAACCCTCTCCTGTCTGATCATTTCTTGATAACATTTACATTTACAATAATTGATTACGCAGCAGTGGAGAGTGGACTTTATCAAAGTAGATGTCTTTCTGAAAGCGCTGTAACTAAGTTTAAGAATATAATCCACCCACTGTTATCATCGTTAATGCCCTGTACCAACACAGAGCAGAGCAGCTATCTGAACGCTACCCCAACAGAGGTCGATTATCTTGTTAATAATTTCACCTCCTCACTACGTACGACTCTGGATACTGTAGCTCCAGTGAAAACTAAGGTCTCTAATCAGAAGTACCTGACTCCGTGGTATAATTCTCAAACACGTACCCTAAAGCAGATGACTCGTAATCTGGAGAGGAAATGGCGTGTCACAAATTTAGAGGATCATCATTTAGCCTGGAGAAATAGTTTGTTGCTTTATAAGAAAGCCCTTCGCAAAGCCAGAACAGCTTACTACTCATCACTGATTGAAGAAAATAAGAACAACCCCAGGTTTCTCTTCAGCACTTTAGCCAGGCTGACAAAAAATCAGAGCTCTTTTGAGCCAACCATCCCTTTAACGTTAACTAGTAATGACTTCATGAACTTCTTCACAAATAGAATTTTTATCATTAGAGAAAAAATTACCAATAATAATCCCACAGATGTAATATTATCTACAGCTACTCTTAGTACCATTGATGTTAAGTTAGACTCTTTTTCTCCAATCGATCTTTCTGAGTTAACTTCAATAATTACTTCCTCCAAACCATCAACGTGTCTTTTAGACCCCATTCCTACAAAACTGCTCAAAGAAGTCCTGCCATTGATGAATTCTTCGATCTTAAATATGATCAACCTATCTCTAATAATCGGCTATGTACCACAGGCCTTCAAGGTGGCTGCAGTTAAACCTTTACTCAAAAAGCCATCTCTAGACCCAGCAGTCGTAGCTAATTATAGGACAATCTCCAGCCTTCCTTTCATATCAAAAATCCTTGAAAGAGTAGTTGTCAAACAGCTAACAGATCATCTGCAGAGGAATGGTTTATTTGAAGAGTTTCAGTCAGGTTTCAGAGCTCATCACAGCACAGAAACAGCTTTAGTGAAGGTTACAAATGATCTTCTTATGGCCTCTGACAGTGGACTCATCTCTGTGCTTGTCCTTCTTGACCTTAGTGCAGCATTCGATACTGTTGACCATAATATCCTATTAGAGCGATTAGAACATGCTGTAGGTATTACAGGTACTGCACTGCAGTGGTTTGTATCATATCTATCTAATAGACTCCAATTTGTGCATGTAAATGGAGAGTCTTCTTCACACACTGAGGTTAATTATGGAGTTCCACAGGGTTCAGTGCTAGGACCAATTCTGTTTACATTATACATGCTTCCCCTAGGCAGCATCATTAGAAGACATAGCATACATTTTCACTGCTATGCAGATGACACCCAGCTCTATCTGTCCATGAAGCCAGATAACACACACCAATTAGTTAAACTGCAGGAATGTCTTAAAGACATAAAGACCTGGATGGCCACTAACTTTCTGCTTCTTAATTCAGATAAAACTGAGGTCATGGTACTCAGCGCTGAAAAGCTTAGAAATATGGTATCTAACCAGATTCTTACTCTGGATGGCATTACCTTGGCCTCCAGTAACACTGTGAGGAATCTTGGAGTCATTTTTGACCACGATATGTCCTTCAACGCACATATTAAACAAATATGTAAGACTGCGTTCTTCCATTTGCGCAACATCTCTAAAATTAGAAATATCCTGTCTCAGAGTGACGCTGAAAAACTAGTTCATGCATTTATTACTTCCAGGCTGGACTACTGCAATTCATTATTATCAGAATGTCCAAAAAACTCACTGAAAAGCCTTCAGCTAATCCAAAATGCTGCAGCAAGAGTCCTGACAGGGACTAGAAAGAGAGAGCATATTTCTCCTGTTTTGGCTTCCCTTCATTGGCTTCCTGTTAAATCCAGATTTGAATTCAAAATCCTGCTCCTCACATACAAGGTCTTAAATAATCAGGCCCCATCTTATCTTAATGACCTTGTAGTATCATATCACCCTATTAGAGCACTTCGCTCCCGCTCTGCAGGCCTACTTGTTGTTCCTAGAGTATTTAAAAGTAGAATGGGAGGGAGAGCCTTCAGTTTTCAGGCCCCTCTTCTGTGGAACCAGCTTCCAGTTTGGATTCGGGAGACAGACACTATCTCTACTTTTAAGATTAGGCTTAAAACTTTCCTTTTTGCTAAAGCATATAGTTAGGGCTGGACCAGGTGACCCTGAATCCTCCCTTAGTTTTGCTGCAATAGATGTAGGCTGCCGGGGGATTCCCATGATGCATTGAGTTTTTCCTTTCCAGTCACTTTCTCGCTCACTATGTATTAACAGACCTCTCTGTATTGAATCATATCTGTTATTAACCTCTGTCTCTCTTCCACAGCATGTCTTTTATCCTGTCTTCCTTCTCTCACCCCAACCGATCGCAGCAGATGGCCGCCCCTCCCTGAGCCTGGTTCTGCCGGAGGTTTCTTCCTGTTAAAAGGGAGTTTTTCCTTCCCACTGTCGCCAAAGTGCTTGCTCATAGGGGGTCATATGATTGTTGGGTTTTTCTCTGTATCTATGAAGCGCCTTGAGGCGACTTTTGTTGTGATTTGGCGCTATATAAATAAAATTGAATTGAATTGAATTGAATTGAATCCCTAATTTAAATATAAGACTTGTATTTAATATTTGAATGAAAAACGGCTCCCTGATGTTTCGAACCCTGAACTGTAACCATCTCCAGCTGCTGCTTGTTCGTGTGTCCCTGTGCCTTCAGTTTGTATTCAATAAGTGGCTCTATAGAGTTGAGTTAGGCTGACTTACTTTGTTATAATATCCCATTTCTTTATCTTGATAAACTCTTCGGTTGCTTTTGCTTTGGCCCATTATCCAATCATGTTCGCTCTCACTCATCAGAATTCACACGACGTCTATCAGCAGTAACACAGATACCTGAAAGCCCTGAATTAAAGCTGAAGATCTGCACTTCAATCATATATTCAGTGTTTGTCAGTTGATTTTAAATCAAAGTCAACTGTCACTGACAAACAAACTGTGCATCTAATTGTATATAAACATGCACCTGCAGCAGAGCATGTTTAATGCATTGGTTATTAGACACAGTGTGTGTTTTCTGTCTCATACAGGCTCAGTTAGGCCTTACTGAGGCGGAGCTGAAGGAGCTCATCAGTGAGAGAGAGAGAAAAGAGATAAAGGTGAGTGATGTGGTGTCAACACGACTGCAGGATCGTATGTGTTTATTCTCTCACACGTGCACTTTGTTTGTTTGTTTTGTTAAGATAGCATGCTACATTGTTCCAGGAGCCAATCAGAGAGCAGAGATCTTTAGCTGACACTTAAAAACTGTTTGTATTCATGTGGCCGAGCTGCTCATGTTTAATGAAATCAGAAAAGAAAATGACAGAATAGATACACTTTCGTTTGTCACATTTTGCATTTATGTTTGTCTCTGAATTCTTCTTTTCTACTTTTCCGCTGGTTGCTGTTCGTGCTTTAATCAGGATACTGCAGAGAGGGAGACGGATGGAGCCGTTTGTGCTTTTTCCAAGCTGATCTCCAGCGTGGAGCACTGCCAAGCTGAAGTCTTGGAGGTGACCAACTACAGAGACAATCATACTATTTTTGTCTCAAAGCAGACGAGACATTTGTCGGCATATTTGTGAACACACGCTTTCTGTGGCACCCAGGTGATAGAGATGACTCTTCGAGCGGCAGAGCGCAGAGCTCAGAGCGTGCTGAGAGAGCTGGAAGAAGAAATAGCTGAGCTCAAACGCAGGAGCTCAGCACTGAGTCAGCTGGCTCTGTCTGAGGACTACATCTTCTTTCTCAAGGTATGAAGAAATAATGAAATGAGGCACCAGATAAAATAATACAGACGTTTGCAGTGCTCCACTAGTTACTCTCAGAAAGTAGCTATAAGTCCAGTTAAGGAATATACTGACGAGGTGAGAACTGAGATGCAGAGATGTGAAACCCTGGATCAGGATTACTCATCTTGCTAGAGGCACTCGCTGCTGGGAGACATGAACATGTCTTCTCCACTCTCCACTCTACTCCTGATGCTTTTATGTTATTGTTTGCATAAAACTACCAAATGATTGTCAGAGAATTGTGAGAGCCACGGTTACTAATGGTACTAAAAGCTGGGGCGCCCCGGTCACGCTCACAGCACAGTTCGGTATAAGCAGCGTTTGTTAGGGTGCAGACACGTGACCAGGGAGGAGAGGGCTGTAGAGGTGCTCGTGGTGGCAACAGCAACGAGTGAATGAAGCTGATGAGCATCGCCCATTCAGTTGCTAGAGGTTGCTGTTAGTCAGTGGGAAATTTCTTCCTCAAGCCTTGGACCAGTCGACCAGTCATTAGAAAAGAAGCATCCCCAACGAGCTGGCAAAAAGTTTGTGATTCATTTGGTCAGCAGCGTATTGTAGCACTGTAGTTCACTGGAATCGACAGATTCTCTGAGCTGAAGTGAAACAAGAACAAAGGGAAGATTTAAACGAAATGTTGTGTCTTTTGAAACACATCGGCTGTGGCTGAGGCACGACTTTTCTGGTTTGTGCCACACCTTATACTCCTGCTCAGCCAGTAGGTAGTCAGTAGCAATCTGCTAGCAACCAAAGCATTTAGTGGGAGGTTTTTGGTGCAAACTCCAGGAACCACTGCCAACTACCTTTCCAGCAGAAACTACTGATGTTTCCAGATGTAATCTGCAGTGAGGGGAGGGAGTGCATGGACGAGAGTCTGGAAACAAGCAGATATGTTCTGGAGAGACGAGAGAATGAAGGTTCGAGTTCAATGAGAGGGAGACAGGTGAACATGTAAGGAGTACATGGATGAGTTTGAAGGACGGTGCATGAGAGAGGTGCAGAAGAGAGTGCAGCAGGGTGGACCTTTTCCTAAACCGCCGATGAAAATGAAATCGATGATTACTGGAATTTGTTATTTGGTAAATGGACTGATTCTTATATAGCGCTTTTCTACTCTCACTTGGCCCTAAGTAACTGGAATTTGGCTACTTTGAGCATATAGTATGATTAACATGATATGTAACATAGACTGTATGTCTTTATGACATTCCTATCCCCCTGCAGACGTTCCCTTCCCTGTCTGCACCTCCGCCGGCTAAGAACTGGTCCGGAGTCTCTGTGTCATCTCAGCTGACGTCAGGTGTGATTCTCAGGTCCGTCAATCAGATGATGGAGCAGTTTCACAAAGAGCTGCGAGTACTGCCAGAAATCTGTAAGTCTTCATTCCCACCTCAAGTTAAACTGGGCAGTAAAGTCATGTTGAAGATTCAAAAGAGCAAATAGTGTCTGTAAACCTTTGCAACTCAGTGGAACGTCTGTACAACAGCAACGTAGCCAAAAAAAGACCATCCACCAAGTTCAAACTCTGCATGATCATGTTTTCATTAACAAACATCAAATATTAACTGAACATTACAAAAATGTGTCTCTCCGTACTGGTAGGTCAGCAATCGTCATCAATCCAGTCGTTATCTAAACCCAACCTGAGTAAGTGTTTTAATGACAGCTTCTTTACATGCTAATATTCTTCTTCTAATAAATGACTTGAAGAAAATGTCAACAAGTTAATTTATCACATTTTCTTTGCAGAGGTTAGGAGGGTTCAAGAATATGCAGGTATGGACTTAAATCCTTTTAGCGTTTACTTTTGTTTGAGCCCCGAGCTACACTGGCAGGTTTTTAGAAACTTTCAAAGACGTTTTGGCATTTACAGTTTACCGGACATCATTCATCTTTAACCCGAACTCAAGTCAAGTCAGCTGTTACAGGATGGAGGAACTAACCATTGCTCTATCACTGTATCTGTCAGTCGACATCACTTTGGATCCCACCACAGCCCACCCACGTCTCACCGTCTCAGCAGATGGGAAGAGGGTTTACTGTGGAGATCGCCATCAGGTGGTACCAGACAACCTGAAACGCTTTGACCGGGTAGTGTGTGTGCTGGCCAACCAGGGCTTCAACTCAGGGCGCCATTACTGGGAGGTAAACAATACGGAAACAAGCTCTTTTAGTTTAAACTCTCAGTCTCTACAAACAAAGCAGTCCATCTGATGGGGACGTGGAGACATGAGCAAGGAGAGCTTTATGACATCTTGAGTTTAGTGAGAAGATTTTATGTTTCTTTTTGATAAATTACTGATTAATTTGTGTTTTTAATTTCTTTCTTTAACATATGGGGGATCTCCCATCATAACTGGAAAACTATGGCATCCACATTAAAGATCAAAGCGCACTGCAAATTCGGTGTCCAATGTCTAAATTAATCATTACCACAATGTCCTCTTTCAGGTGGAGGTAGGGGGGAAGACTGATTGGGACCTCGGCGTGGCCAGTCGGTCCATCAACCGTAAGGGTAAAATCACCGTGAGCCCCGCCCATGGATACTGGTTTCTCAGCCTTCGGGATCACTCCGAGTTCGCCTTCAGAACAGAACCATCGACCAACTTGACGGTTCCCATCAGACCGTCCCGGGTGGGAATCTATGTCGACTATGACAAGGGACTGTTGTCCTTCTACAACGTAGATGCCAAAGTGCTAATGTTTACATTCACAGATAGTTTTTCTGACACCATCCATCCGTTCTTCAGCCCCTGTACAAATAAATCGGGACGCAATGAGGCTCCACTAATCATCTGTCCTGTTGCGATGACAGAATGAAACTATATCAACTGCTTCAAGACTTGGATACAGAAACATCTGCAACTAATAACTGATCATTTTATTCTTTGCAGCACATCCATCCATCCATTCGCTTCCGCTTATCCTTTTCAGGGTCACGGGGGGCGCTGGAGCCTATCCCAGCTGTCATAGGGCGAGAGGCGGGGTACACCCTGGACAGGTCGCCAGTCTGTCGCAGGGCAAACACACAGGGACAGACAACCATTCGCACTCACATTCACTCGCACATTCACACCTATGGGCAATTTGGATTATCCAATTAACCTATCCCCACAAGCTGCATGTCTTTGGACGGTGGGAGGAAGCCGGAGTACCCGGAGGGAACCCACACAAACACGGGGAGAACATGCAAACTCCACACAGAAAGACCTGATGGTGGAATTGAACTCAGGACCTTCTTGCTGTGCGGCAACAGTGCTAACCACCGTGCCACCGTGCTGCCCACTCTTTGCAGCACAATAAAGAAGAATATGGCCTTTGGTTAGCATATGCTAAAGCTGCCATTGTGATTAATGTTGGCAGAAAATGTGAAATTCTTTCTGGAAAATACGGACATCCGTCAAACTAAAGATGAGCGAGGCTATCTGGCCTGCTTTCAGCCTCAGCGGCCTGCATTACCGATGGCATGGAGTCACATGTGGATTTGGCAGTTTACACTTCTGGAAAGGCACACTTACTACATCATGAAACAAGAGCCAGGACTGTTATATCAGAAAGTGCTCTCCTCGGCCGTCAGACATTTAGAGACTGCTGCACAAAAAGAAACACTTCATTGTGTTCCTAAAGTTGGACTTTAGGATTTCTTTT
The DNA here is from genome assembly GCF_056152115.1 of Neolamprologus brichardi. Taxonomy (NCBI): domain Eukaryota; kingdom Metazoa; phylum Chordata; class Actinopteri; order Cichliformes; family Cichlidae; genus Neolamprologus; species Neolamprologus brichardi. The sequence goes on from NC_142112.1 coordinate 8,749,033, forward strand.
AGGATGTGTTGCTGTCATCACATTAAAAATGGGAAAATACTTTCCTTAAAACATTTACAATGGCCATATTTTGGTCATGAATCAGTGTGTGTGTTGGTATGTCTGGACTACATTTTGTATGTGTGCTCTGTGCCTTTAAGAGTCTCTGCAGTCTCTCCTTTTTCTGCTGCCGCTGTCTCCGGCAGACCTGTCCTCAGCTGCCCAAGTCATAGTCTTTAATCCCTGTGTGTGTCCTGACAACAGCGAGGATAGTGTATAGTACTGTAAATAGCTTTGTCCATTTGTAAACAGCACTGAAGCCCATTTACTCGTGTACGTTTTCTCTTGTTTATTAAATTTGGGGGTTTGGGGTAGCGCTTGTCCTCGTCTAGTTTAGGTAGCACTTCTTTGGAAAAGCTTGTTTCCTTTGTAACTTTGGCTGATTTTGGTTCACCCTGGAGTTTCTGCTTTCAGTTTTGGTACGACTGATGTAGCAATAAACCTCACCTTTATCTGTGACGTGGCTGTTTCTGACTTTGGGGACCAGGGCACCTTTTTTTAACCCTTGTGTTGCGCTCCTGTACCCCCAGAGCGACAATATGTTCTCTGTGTTAATGTCCTATTCTGTGTTCTACTGATGAATCATTTGCGAGTAGTTTTTGAATGAGGGTTTTACACATATGTGATTCACTGATGTAAGGATGATGTTTGCCACCTCTGTCACTGTTCGTGATTATTGTTTTTGTCTTTATAAATTCTTAGATTAATTAAATAAGTATAATTGATGTGATTTGATCATTATTATGTGATTATGAATATAATTTGATTCTGCTTTTGCTTTTCTTCTTTAAAATACTTTTAAAAACTTCAGCAACTAAAAGACTAAATTGTGGACATTTCCTTTCTAACCCTTAGTGAAGGTAAGAATTTGAGCATTAACCAGTTTTAGTGTGAATAGCTCTTACTGGTTACAGGCCCGTGTGACCTACTGTCCCTACTGTGACCCAAAAATGAACCCAGTTAATTACCGGTTGGTTAATTACCAAGCTGCCAAAGCAGGGACGGCACTCGGAAAGTGGGGCAGTGAGAGCCGAGCGAGCCCCCTCACCCACATCTGCTCCATCTGAACTCTGCACTGGCTGCTGGGTGATGCTCGCAGGATCAGGCATTAGGACTCCAGTCCAGACTTCCTGTACAGGGCGCTGGTCAGAGGTCGACGTACTGTGGGAATGCTCTCTCTGTTATGCAGATAAAAAGGATCTACTTGTCGTAGTTATCTTAGCGACTTCAAACATGTCTTTGTCATTTCTTTGTTCCTCTCTGTGACACGTGACAAGCATGGTTCACAATTCAATTCAAGATGGCGCCGAGGACAGCAACCTCGGTACTGCGCTCCCTCGCACTTTTCTTGTTTCTGCAAAATTCTCAGTAAGTAAAGTGAAATAGTTTGACAAGATTTGCACCTCAGTGCGGATTGAAGAACAGCTGGTGGAGATTTAACATATCTTAAATTAAGAACTTTGGACATCGAAGTCAAGAAACTTTATTAGCTAGCAGCAACATTAGCCAACATTAGTTACCATCAGCTGCTATCTCGCCAGTTAAATAAAAGAAGAAAGGACCCCTGGACTGGAATGGCTGGTTAAGACAAATATTTTATAGAAGTTTCACGAGTAACACAAACTAAAGACAGTATGCCACCCAAGAAAGGCCCAACACCAGAGGAGGTCGAGGACATTAAAACCTCCCTCGGAGCACTGTGCGGAGACGTGGCCGCAGTCAGGGCGCAGCAGGAGCTGCTTCTGGGGCTTTTGGAGGAGGTAAAACAGCTACGCCTCCAAAATGCCGAGAAGGACAGACGAATTATGGATCTCGAGCGGCGGGTGGATGAGCTGGAGCAGTACACCCGTACGAACGACGTGGTCATTAGCAGTATAAAAATCAAGCCGCGCTCGTACGTGCGCGCGGTGGCCGGAAGCGTCGGGGAGCCCAGCGACGAGGAGACCCGCTCGGTGGAGCAACAGGTGGCCTCCTTCCTCCAAAGCAAGGGGATAGAGATGGACCTGGAGCACGTAGAAGCATGTCACCCACTGCCCAGGAGGAGTGACAGACCGCCGGCCGTCATCATGAGATTCGTCAATCGGAAGAACAAGGTCGCACTGCTGAAACAAGGACGCAAACTGAAAGGCACGGACGTTTTATATCGGACACCCAGTTCAAGTATTGACACTTTTTATGAATGGATAGAAAAAATGTTTGCTTCGGTGAACCAAAAATTACTATTCATCTGTGGTGATTTTAATATTGATTTGCTAAACCCAACAAGGTTAAAAGCCATTGATGACTTTACTGACACGATGTACAGCTTATCACTATATCCAACAATAACAAAGCCAAGCAGAATAACATCACATAGCGCCACTATTATTGACAACATTTTTACTAATGTCATGGATTTCCAAATTAATAGTGGCCTGCTTGTCTGTGACATAACTGACCACTTACCAGTTTTTACTTTGTGTGACTGTGATTTAAAAAAAATAGATACCAAGATTACGATAGCAAAGCGAACAATAAATGAAGAAGCAATTCATGCCTTTAATTTCGATTTAGCACAACAAGATTGGAGTTCGGTGTATGAAGAGTCAGATGTGGACAAGGCTTATGACAATTTCCTAGATATTTTCACTATGTTGTACAATAAACATTGTCCTGTAAACGAACACAAGACAAAGAAAAAAAAGATAAAAAGTCCTTGGCTCACAAAAGGAATTATCAATGCTTGCAAAAAGACAAACAATCTGTATAAACAGTTCATCAAAATAAAAACAAAAGAAGTGGAACAAAGATATAAAGCATATAGAAATAAATTGACTGATATTATAAGAACGAGTAAACAACTTTATTATAGAAGAAGATTATATGAAAATAAAAACAATATAAAAGGAACTTTGGATGTGTTAAATAACTTAATTAAACAAGGATCTTCTGGAACATTATATCCTGAATGTTTCATTGATGCAAATGGTGAAAATCTCAACATGAGTAACATTGTAGATGGGTTCAATAAATTTTTTATAAATATTACTGAACTAGCAGCGAAAACATCAGTAATATAAAATCAAATCCCTTTTCACTGTTCCTCTCAGCTACAAATGAGCAAGAAGTAATAAATATCACATTAAAATGTAAAAGTAAGTCTTCAATGGATTATCATGACATAAATATGTCTGTAGTTAAACAGGTTATTCTGAATATTGCTAGTCCCTTAACATATGTCTGTAATTTATCATTTCAGTCCGGTTGTTTTCCAAAAAAAATGAAAATTGCAAAAGTAATACCACTATACAAAAGTAATGACAAACACAGTTTTACCAATTATAGGCCTATTTCTCTACTGCCTCAATTCTCAAAAATTTTAGAAAAACTTTTTAATTCAAGATTAGAAAAATTCCTTGAAAAACATCAAATAATAAATGTTGGTCAGTATGGTTTCAGAACGCAAAGAACCACTTCAATGGCGATAATTGAGGCAGTAGAAGAAATTACTAATGCACTGGATAAAAATAAATATGCAGTTGGTATTTTTGTTGATCTCAAAAAGGCCTTCGACACAATCAATCACTCAATTTTATTGGATAAATTGGAAAGATATGGTATTCGAGGGAAAGCTGGTAACTGGTTAAAAAGTTACCTAACGGGTCGGGAACAATATGTTAGCATAGGGCATCACCATTCAGAGAAACTTGGTATTACATGTGGTGTTCCCCAAGGGTCAGTGTTGGGACCAAAACTTTTCAATGTATACATAAATGATATTTTTGATGTTTCTCAAGTACTTAAACTCATACTGTTCGCAGATGACACCAACATATTTTTTAGTAGCGATGATTATACTGATCTTGTAATGACCGTAAACAGGGAGCTAAAATTAATTAAAAAATGGATGGATATAAATAAATTATCATTAAATATAAATAAAACTAAAGCAATGTTTTTCGGTAATTTAAAATATAATATAGAATTACCAATTATCATTGAAGGTGTACCAATTGATAATGTGAGTGAACACAAATTTTTGGGAGTCGTAATTGATACCAAAATTTCATGGAAACCCCACGTCAGACACATAAAAACCAAAATTTCCAGAAGCCTCGCAGTTTTGAACAAAGTGAAACCATACCTTGATAAAGATGCACTTCGTACTCTGTACTGTACCCTGGTTCTTCCATATTTTACATATTGTGTGGAAGTGTGGGGAAACACATATAAAAATACAACTAATCCATTAGTCACAGTACAGAAACGAGCACTGCGTATTATTCACAAGGCTGGTTATTTAGATCATACTCACAAACTCTTTCTTCAGGCAAAGTTACTTAAATTCCAGGATCTGGTTAATTACAATACATCCATAATCTTATACAAAGCCTTTAATAAACTTCTACCTGCAAATTTACAAATTATATTTGAAATTCGAGAAAGGGTTTATAATGTGAGAGGCTTCGGAGAATTCAAATTACCCAGAACTCGAACAACCCGTAAAGGTTTTTGTGTGTCTGTACGTGGTGTGAAAATCTGGAACAGTCTGAGTTTACAACTGAAACAATGCAAAAATATTCATAGATTTAAATTTCTCTACAAACAGTTTGTTTGGTCACAGTATACTCAATGATGGTTATAGTGTGCTCTGTAATGTTCGTTCTCTTACCATTGCTGCTATGGATTCAAAAAAAAAAAAAAAAAAAAGTGTGTGCATATGTATGTACATGTGTGTGTAGATATATATGTATGTATGTATATGTATGTGTGTTTGTCACTGTGTAATTATTATTGCCTGTTACCTGTGGTAACGCAATTTATAATTAATATATATTCTGTATTCTGTTATGAAGGTTCTATTTGTTGTTGCGAGCTGCCATTGAGATGCTTGCATGTGCCCGGGGCTGTTGATGGTTTGTTTGGTTGCAACAATGGGCGTAGCTGTGGGAAGCTTATTGTTTTTTGTTGATGAGTGAGTATAGGGGTGGGATTTAATAAGTTTTCTTCGTCCCACTCCTTTTCAGGTAATTTTTGTTTTTTGTTTTGTTCACTTTATATTTAATATATGTATTGTTGTTGTGCCTGAAATGAACAAATAAATGAATGAATGAATGAAATGGTTTGAATGTTTGGAATTATTTCAATGGAGACGGTCACAGAGCAAAATGTTGATGCTATCTGAGACAGAGAGAGATGTTTCTGGTTAAAGACTTTAAGATGCTTAAATTTGGTGATACACACGTACACACACACACACACACACACGCGCACACACACGTACGCACACACACACGTACACACACACAAACACACACAGACACACGCACACACACGTACACACACAAACACACGCACACACACACACACGCACGCACACGCACACACACACACACACACACACACACGCACACACACACGCACACACACACACACACACGCACACACACGTACACACACGTACACACACAAACACACGCACACACACGTACACACACACACACACACACACACACACACACACACACACACACACACACACACACACATTCCTGTCTTGCATCCCGACTGAGGACCAGGTAAAGGCACTATCAAAGTGAGGACCACCATTTCTGCTACACTTGCAGACAAATCTTTGCCATTTTTGAACAATGGGAAAAATCCCAAAATCAAAAATCACCTCAAAATCTTAAAACACTCAAGTAGAAAAAAAACTCATTTTGCTATCTGAGTGAGGACATTGCCATAGGGTGCTATTTGGGTCATTTTCCACCAGGGGGTGCTTTTGTGTTTGTTTCCGTCTATGTGTTTTTTCTGGTTGCATTTACTCTCTGCCATTTTCCATTTTAGTGCAACCAAATAATGTGAAAGTTAAACAGTCTGAACTTTATACATAAATACAATACCTAAAAAGTTCTGATAATCTATCAAGACAACCCTACATAACAAAAAGGTAGTATTACATTTCAAATACCGCTTTAGATTTTATTAATAATTACCAAGGAAATACCCACAATGCTGCAAGAAGAGCAAATTCAGTTTATTTCACAATCCTTCCAGAGGAATAAAAATTATTATAACAACTAAGACAACTATTAAGTCTAATGACTTACAAGTAAAATAGTGATCAATAACTTTGATCAGTTTGTTTTGACTTTTGCCAAAAAGAAAAATCACTCAAGCTGACTAACCATTAAGCCATTAAGAAGGTGAACAACTTTATAAACGAACCAAAAACATCCTGGGCAAAAACCTAGAACTTAAACTAACTTAAAAAAGTTTTTTACAAGCAGACCTTCGATTCAGAGTGACAATCGTGTTGTACACAAAGTTTTTAACATCTTTCCATGAGCGATTAACTAAGTCTTTTTCCGCTTCTAAGCATTTCATGCAGTGTTCTTTTTTTGGAATTTTCTGCTCCGCGACAAATTTTCCCAGCCATCTTTGCACTGCCGTCTTCTCTGCTTCACTCCATGGCCTCTTGACCTTCGCACGGGGGATCTCTACAAATAACACAAAAGACAACATGGAGTGTTAAACTATGTTACATACATGTTGTAAAGTTGTTTGTTTTTAAATGGGGTTCTGCTTGTGTATATTTACAGAAAATGCCAAACCAAACGGTAAGTTCAACAATTTACTCAACATTTTGTACCCAAGATATGTAGTAAGCACTTTTAAATTAAGTATTTTGAGTTTACAGAAACATGAGATCAGTTTTGACTAATATACTTACAGAGTGAAACAGCAGCCAATTTACCTTTATACATTTTGTTTTCAAAAGTACTTGTTGCATCTAGCCTTTTAAAATAAGATGCTAACTAGTTATTCCTGCTAAAATCATTCATCATAACAATATTGTCTACAACCTGATTCATATACTGCAAACAGAAAATATCAAATACATTTAAAGCTGAAAACATCTCACCCTTTGCTTTGGCCACTTTGGTTTTTCCCCTTTTCCTCATGGCGAGTGTTACTTTCTTGGTCTCTTCTAAAACAGAAACAGACAAAAAATGGTAGCTGTTATTGTACAATGCAGATTTCACTTGAATAGAATTTAATTAGAATACACAACAGTGTCACTACATTTCAGACAAATGCTTAAACTCACCATCTACATCTGCGAAGTACTGAGAACTTCCGTCTTTAAAAAAAAAAAAAAAAAATTTAATGTGCCATATCATCCTAATTCACTGATTTTTTTTTCTATTGAATGACTCTGGAAAATCTGACCTTCATCCATCTCACTGCCTCCTCCTTTCTCCTCCTCCTCATTTCCCCGAGGATAACAGTAAAGACAATGTTTTTTGTTCCATACTCGTTTGTTGTCCTCTCTTTTTGTGCATGTTTTTACAGTCACCTCTGATTTCCGTTTAGCCTTTTTTTCTCCCTTGTGATCATTTCTTTTTCTTTTCCCATATGTTCTGGGTGTCTTTTTAAGAGTCATGTTTCTCAGTTCTTCATTATCACTGTCGCTATTGCTTGAAACGTCAGTGATCTTTAGTGTCTTACTTTGTAGACTGTGGGTGTCCTCATCACTTAAGTCTGAAATGTGACTTGGCACGTATTCAGAGCCTGAACAAATGGAGAAATCCAGCTCAGAGCAATCACTTTCCTCCTGAATAGGTAAAGATAATCATCATGAGAAGAAGTCAATTATAAGGATAGAGTTATGTAATAAAGCTGTAAAACTATCTTCCAAAAGTTGAGACGCTGTGTAAAATGCAAGTTAAAATAGAACGCAATGTTTTTCAAAGCCCACATCTTAGTGTATGGGGGTGCATTAGTGCCTATGGCGCTAGCAGCATGCAAATGTGGAAACGCATCGTTAGTGCCGAAAAAAAATACAGGTTATAGAGCAACATATGCTCCCATCTAAACATCTTTTTCAGGGAAGGCCTTGGATATTTCAGCGAAACAATTGTAAATTGTATAGTGCATGTATTATAATGGCAATGTTTCATAGTCCAATACTCTGAGTGCTGAAATGACCAGCCTGCAGTCAAAACCGTTCACCTACTCATAACATTTGGAGCATCATGAAACGAAAAATGCGACAAAGGCGGCCCAGGACTGTTGAGCAGGTAAAATCTTACATCAGACAAGAATGTGACAACATTGCTCTCCTTACAGTCCAGCAACTGGTCTCCTCAGATCCCCGATGTTTACAATGTTGTAAAAAGAAAAGAGAAAATTCACAGTGGGAAACAAGGCCCAGTCTTAACTTTTCTGAGACATGGTACTACCATCACATTCAAAATGATCCTATAATTTTCTTAAAATGGAACAATTTCTCAGTTTAAGCAATTGAAATGTTTTACATGTCTTACTGTTAACAAAATGTGGGTTCATGAGATTTGAAAAACATTGAATTCCGTTTTGATTTACATTCTACACAGCATCCCTTCTTTTATAGATATGAGGCTGTAAAAGAATAATGAACTAAAATGAGACGGGTTACTACCGTATGCTGACAGCCTTTATTGCAAGGAAACTTTTTTTTTTAAGTCAAACTAGTGGCATATAACAAAGATGGCTTTGTTTTCATTCCACAAACTTATTGTATAAGAAAAGCTGCTATGAAGATACACTCAAATACTGTTTGATATAGAAATAACATCTAGAAATGTATTTGAAAAGACATAACATTTCTGGATACATATCCAATGCTCAAGGTTAAAGCTGACCTGAAACACTACATACATTAAGGCTAGATGACACTATGGAGGCCTACTCTTTAAAAAAAAAAAGAAAAAAAGAAAAAAAAGAAAAGAAACCTCCGATTGAACACTGTCAGTGAAGCTCATTAAAAAAAAAACAAAAAAACAAGTGTTTACAGCATGTGTATTTCCATCTTGGCTGAGTTCAGACTATGAGGTCACTGGGTTGGTTGGTTGGATGGATACTGATAACAGTTCTACCCTACATTAGTTTATGTTAGCTAACTAGGGACAGAAAGAATAACTAAAAATAAAAGGAAGTCTAAGAGGGATCACTTTGTAACCCTGGCTGCAGCAATGAGTTTATGTTAAAAACCAAGTAAAGACTGTCAAATTTCACTTTTAGTCTCAAAGTGCTTTGTCATTGTTTGCTAGCTGTACTGAGACAGAAGAATCCACCTGTTAACTGCAGTGCTCGAGTTTAGAAAGGTGACGCTTAAAAGGTGGCGCATCTAAAACGTATTCCCACAGCAGAGAATCTAAATTACACTTAAAATATGCTGTAAATAAAAGAATCAGTGAAAACGGGGGCTTCCAGTCTATTTTAAACAGAAACTCTGAATCTAACCTGCTTCCAACCAGATGATGTGTTCGTCATCAGTTACTATGGTGACATAGTCATGTTTAAAAAAAGAAAAAAGATAAAAAAGACGCTGTTTGACTTTAACATTCCTGCATATGATTCAGTAATAATTACATGTTAAAATATTTGATCAAAAAAGGCACATACCTGTGTTTGGCTTGCTGCCATGGCTTCCTCGACCTAATACCAAAGACAAAATCCAAAGTTACTTCTCAGTTACATTTAAGTAATAACGGCTTAGAGGTGATACAGCACAAATGCACCAACATTTTTCTTAGTCTTCAGCAAGCAGGAAAAGCAGCCCATTACCCATCTCTAACATATAACTGGACTGCACTGTGCTTTCCACTATTTCCACCTTCTTTTTCCTTTTGATTTATTTACTGAAGCTCACCTCAATAAGGCTACGGGGTTGCTTAACAGTGAGCTCTCATGCAGGTGAACCTGATGTACAAACTGTGACCTGCAACTCTACCAATTTAAAGTAACATAAAAAGAATAACATTTATAAAAAATTAAATTAAATTAAAAAAAAACCCCACAGAGCATCACAATGTTTCACCCATTTTAAATATAGTAGTATTAGGGGTTTTTTTAAAGTGTTTTATATAGGATAGCTTATATGCCCTCTGATTGGCACACTGTTAGAGTTACATCATTTTCCTTTTTTCAACATACTTTTATTAATAACTCTCTGTACATAAAACACTATTAGGACAGCATGTTATCATTTCCTCCAAGGTGTGTCATATTATAATGCTAAAACATAGTGACCAAAGAGACAACACATGAACACACTTTTGATTGTTTGAAGGCAAAGTTATAACACACCATACAAAGGCTTACATTATGTATAAGCATTTACATTATTTGCTTTAAATAGCCAAATGAATACTACATGGCAGCCTTGATGTTCCACAAAAAACACTTTCTAAAGCCCACTTTAGCAGCAGAATGCCAGGCCTTCTGTCCAGTTATGTTTGACAGTGAAAAACACCTACAACAAACGTGAGGAATAAGACAAACGAGACTAAACAGAGCACCTGCTCATCTGGGTCATGCTGATGTGCAGCTACACTAGTAAAATATACTGGACGGACAGACGCAGCTCAGTCATTGAAACAGACATTCAAAGTACGCATCAAGCCGAGAACGCAAAAAAATCCCGGACGCGTTCTCGCTCCGCCTGTTTTATCGAACATGCATCAGTAGTGACTTGTGTGGACTTGGTACAGCTAAATATCCCAGAGTGCATTTCGTACAAAACTCAAACGCGGCAATGGCGGACGAGCGGGGCTAAAAACTTTTAAATATTACTCTTTCTGGGTCACAAAATAAACTTTTGAGTTATTTTCAAGCGAGAATGTAGCTGTGTAAACTTCAAATATCTGCTCGATTTATCAAGATATCATATATTTCCAAACGCGCTCCGACGTTTTCGGAGGCGTCTGTGACCCGACAGCTCCATAACAGACAGCGAGGTTGAGGATTATTACAGCCGGCGAGAACAGCGGACTCCCCCCCCCTTTGTTTTCACACAGCTGAATAAACGTCAAACAGAAAACGGATTAAACAGAAGTGTGAGACGGTCAAGAATTTACTCCAGTGTCCTGTTATATTTTAGATAGCAAGGAGCAGACGGCCGAGTTTATTAAACTCCACCGAGACAGCGGTGATGCTAGACTGTCCAATTTCACAGCCGTTTACTTCCTACCTACCCGACCTCCTGAGGACGCGACCCACGAAGACCGTGAAGGCCGGGCCTAAGGAGGATGCAGCCCATGAATTTGGACACAGCTACTGACATTTTTCAAAGCTGTTGTGCTTTTTTGAAATGTAAACTCCTCCTTAAATAAATGTCCGTGATTAAGGGGAAAGGAGATCAGTTTTGGATTAAGCACCCCAAAAAACATCAAATTTGCCAAAAAATATCCCATGCTGCTGAATTTCTTTTCTTTTTATTTTGAAGATGTATAATTGTCAGTTTGTTTGCTAGCAAGCTGCTATTAACTGAGACGGACTTTATGCATTGTACAAGTTAAAAAAATAAAAATAAAACCTGACGTAAGATACCTTTTTTTGTTTCATTTCATAAAAAAAAATTGCACAGTTTTCATGAAGACAAAATGTAAAATCTTACCTGCGGAAAGCTTTGTTTTAAATCTTGCGATCTCCAGTTTAATTATGCAGCTTCTCCGTCCGTGGACTGAATGGTTGAGATGCAAGCAATGCCCTGCAAAAGTTTGAGAGCGTGCAGTGCAGGTGCGCGGGGGGAGGGGCGGGTCACTGATGGGTCATGATATCTTAAAGAGGAATTGCAGAGAGCCAAAGTATTCTCTACTTCTCAGCTCTCACTCTTAAACCTGATTTACATTGAACATTATATAAAATAAAGGAAGCCTGACATTGTTTTTACTACAGTTTAAACACATAATGAAACAACATAATAAAATGAATCTAAAGTAACATTTAGCTTTACAGTCTAAATTGGCTTAATGCATATCAGTAGTCGAAAAGAACTAAGATCCATTACCATATCTATTTTATATATATATAAAATAGATATAGATATATATATGTGTGTGTGTTTTGGTTGTTTACACACACACTGTAAACGGCCACTGTATTAGGCACACCTTGCTAGTCCTGGTTTGGATTCTCTTTTGCCTTCAGAACGGCCAAAGTGCTGAAAATACTGCCCTGCACCTCCCCCATACCTGCTGCAGTGGGGGAGGTGCAGGGCATCAGTGAAGTTGGGAGCAGAGTGTAGCACAATATTCTGCACTTGTCATCCTTGAGGCACATTTTTCATTTCTTAGTACAGTTTAGTACACACTATAAAAGCACATACTAAAATGTATCTAAAGTCAGATTTAAATGTACAACACAATTTTACTTAATTTTACTAATTATACATCAGTAGAGAGAGAGAGATAGATAGATAGATAGATAGATAGACAGATAGATGCTTTGGTAGTTTACCATTGTCCATAGTGAGGATAATCATGTCCATTATATGAGCTCCCTATACCTATGCAGGCAGCCAGTAGTTTCCATGGCTAAGAACAGGACACTGAATGGGCCTCACAGCTTCCATATTAAATTACCATAAACTCATCCTCAGTACTCGCTATGTTGTCAGGCTATATATCATAACTTCACAATAAAGTAAGAGAATGGACTCAGGGTGAGCCCTTCTGGAAGCCAAATGATTCAATTTAATGCAAAATAGGTATTTCATCTGCTCTGATGGAAAAGCCAGATATTTCAAAGTTTCATTAATGATGATCAAATTTTTATTTTCTTCTAATGGCTAAGCATTTTTAGAGTTGCTTAGTATAAGTAGTTTTAAAATAATTAAAGAAGGCTATGGACTAGACATGTTCAGTTTGAATGAAAAATGGTCATGCACATAAGTTGCTGACAACTTACTTTCTACCAAGAAGGAGCTAGGAAACAACTTTAAATTTCATTTTCTTTTCTGTCTCAGAAAGCATTATATGTATTCAAGTCTTTATTATAATGTACAGCACCCATCTATTCAGGCACCCATTTTCCTAACCGCTTATCTACAGCGTCAACCAGAGCTCCCAATCCATCACAGGGCAGTGTATATTTATATTCATTAGTTCACAAATCAAACATTCACATTAAATGTATAATCTACCTTCTTTTACTCAGTGTTTCATACATTAACTGTACATACAATAAATAAACTTTTTCTCCTAATATATGGTAAACATTGGAAATGCATCCATGAGAAAATTTATTTTGCGCAGTGATAAGCTGGTAACATCACACTAAAGGTGATTCATGCCCAGCCTCTCTTGCCCTGAAAAAGCATGAGCAGCTTTTCTTTAAGCCCACTTGCTCCCTCCACACCAGCCCAGGACTGGTAAGGCAGACAACCCTGTTGATGACTGCCAATCGGACAAGGGAAGTCTGGGTCTCTGTGGCTCTTCATGTGGCTGTCTCTCTAACCCATCTTAAAGACAGTGGGTGCAACTGGCATTGTGACAGTGCTTCTTCTCTATTCCCAGCACCTTCATAGGGTATTGGTGTTAGAGCCTCTGGTCACTGTATCAATGGTTACTTCCTCTTTAAAAGCTGGGTTCTTTTATTTATTGGCTTTGCAAAACAAGTGGCCAAGAGAATATAATGATGCTGTTTGACAGCATCTCGTCAGATGTAGCCAAGCTGCTCTGGCATTGTTATAATTTATGCTATGCCTTCTGTGGTTTTCTTGGAGGTCTTGTGATGCTGTGTGCATCAGTTTGGCTCTCTAGCCTTTGTTGTACGTCTGCCTACCACTAGAATTAAAGAAAAACAAAGGTATTTAGAGGGCTATGCACATATTCAGATTTTCCCCTAGATATATACACTACCAGTCAAAAGATTGGACACACCTTCTAATGTAATGTTTTTTCTTTATTTGCATTGTAGATTCTCACTAAAGGCACCAAAACTATGAATGAACATATATGGAATTATGTAGTAAACAAATTGTGAGATATACCTCAAAACATGTTTTAGATTTTAGATTCTTCAAAGTAGCCACCCTTTGATTTGATTACTACTTTGGCCACTGTTGGCATTCTCTTCATGAGCTTCATAAGGTTGTCACCTGAATTGCTTTTCCAACACTCTTGAAGGATTTCCCGGAAATGCTGAGCACTTGTTGGCCCTTTTGCCTTCACTCTGTGCTCCGTCTCATCCCAAAACATCTCCAATGGGATTGGGTCAGGTGACTGTGGAGGCCAGGCCGTCTGGTAGGCACTCCATCACTCTCCTTCTGGGTCACAGAGCCCTTACACAGCCTGGAGGTGTGTTTGGGGTCATTGTCCTGTTGAAAAATAAATGATGGTCCAACTAAACACAGACCAGATGGGATGGCAGGTCACTGCAGGATGCTGTGGTAGCCATGCTGGTACAGTGTGCTTTCAGTTTTGAATGACTCGCCAACAGTGTCACCAGCAAAGCCCCCCCACACCATCACACCTCCTCCTCCATGCTTCACAGGGGGGACCACGCATGCCGAGACCATCCATTCACTTTTTCTGCGTTGCACAAAGACATGGCAGGTACAACCAAAGTTCTCAAATTTGGACTCATCAGACCAAAGCACAGATGTCCACTGGTCTAATGTCCATTCCTTGTGATTCTGGTGACTCGGATGAATTTATCCTCAGCAGCAGAGGGGACTCTTGGTCTTCCTTTCCTGGGGCGGGCCTCATGTGAGACAGTTTTGTCGTAGTGCTTGATGTTTTGTGCGAGTGCACTTGGGGACACATTCAAAGTTTTAGCATTTTTCCAGATTGACTGACCTTCAGTTCTTAAACTGGACTGGATGGACTGTAGTTTCTCTTTACTTAGCGGATTGGTTGTTGCCATAATATGAATTTTAACAGTAGTCAAATAGGGCTGTCAGCTGTGCACCAACCTGACTTCTGGACAACACAACTGATGGCCCAAACCCCATAAAGACGGAAAGAAATTCCACAAATGAACCCTGACAACGTACACCTTTGAGGTAAAAACCATTTCAGGTGACTACATCATGAAGCTCACTGAGAGAAGGCCAAAGGTTTGCAGCGCTGTCAACAAAGCAAAGGGTGCAATCTAAAATATAAAACATATTTAGAGTTATATATCAGCTATCTCTTTGCTATATAATTCCATATATATTGCTTCATATATTTGATGTCTTCAGTTTGTATGTACAATGTAGAAAGTAGTAAAAAAACAGACAAACATTAAGTCAAAAGGTGGCCAAATTTTTGACTGATAGTGTATGGGGGGTGGAGTTGGGAGTGTACTCCGAAGCCCAGATAAACAGAGAGGGCTGTTTCAGGAATGGCATCTGGTGTATTTCCATATCGGATCAGTCGGTACCTGGGTTAACAATTACTGCCTCCTGTGCTATTGGCCAACAGAGAGCCGATGGAAACTGTGCTACTATTCAAAGACAAAGGAAGAGGAAAGGGGAGAAGCGTGTTAGGAGTCGAAGAGAAGGACAGGCAGGAGTGTGGAGGTACTATGACTGGCAAAGGGAGAGAGCTGGCTGATATGAATGGAGAGAAGGAAGGTAGATTTACTGTGTGTGCAGGACACCGGTTGGATGAAGGTTGGATGTCAGTTAGAAGAGAAAGAGGAATTCTGCAGTTAGTTTGATAAAGTGGTAGAGAGTGTTGATTGGAGCAGACTTCAGTAGCCATGTAGGTGAAGGAAAGAGATATAATGTGGAGGTGGTGTAGGTATGGTGTTAAGCAGAGAAATGCAGAAGGTCAAAATTAGGAAGAATGGAAATGGCTGGGGTGAACTCATACTTCAAGAAGAAGGAGGAACATAAGGTGACGTAGAAGAGTGGAGGAAAGTACACACAGGTGGCTTACATCCTAAACAGAAGGGTCAGTCTGAAAGAGATAGGAGACTGCAAGGTGGTGTCAGGAGAGAATGTAGCCACGCAGCATTGGACACTAGTCTGTAGGATGACTTTGGACGTCAAGAAGAGGAAGAGAGTGAAGGCAGAGACAAGAACTAAATGGTGGAAGCTGAAGAAGGAAGAATGTTGTGCAGTTGTTAGTTCAGGGAGGAGTAGAGACATTCTCTGGGTGGAAGGGAAGAGTTACCAGATGACTGGGAAAATACAACTGAAGGGTGAGAGAAAGGCAAAGAAGGTGTTTGGTGTATCTTTTGGAGAGAGAAAAGAGGACAAGAAGACTTGGTGGTGGATTGGACACCTTCCTGTAGTTAGCTAAGAGAAAGGAATAGCTAAGAGAAAGCGTGATAGTCAGAGAGATGGAGAAAGTAGACAGGAATACTGGGAGTCCAGGCCTACTGCAAAAATAGAGGTGGCAAAGGAAAAAGCTTACACTGACTTGTATGTGAGGCTGGGCACTAAGGAAGGAGAACAGTACTTGTCTAAATTAGCTAGACAGAGATTGAGCTGAAAAGGATGCGCAGCAGGTTAGAATGATTAAGGATAAAGATGGTGAAGAGAGTGTGTTGAGAAGATGGAAGATGGAAGTATTCTCTCATTATCTTCATTAATGAAGACATTATTGAAGACAGAAAATGAGGACAGATGGAGGAAAGTTAGTGAATCAGGAAGTGCAGGGGATTAGTAAGGAGGAAGTGAAGGCAGCTATGAAGAGAGGAAAGGCAGTTGGTCCACATGACATATCTGTGGCGGTATGGAGATGTTCAGGAGAGAGGACTTTTTAACCAGATTGTTTAACACAAGTTTGGAGAGTGAGGAATGAATAAGTGTACTGGTAACAGTTTTCAAGACCAAGGGTGATATGCAGAGCTGTAATAACTACAGAGGGATAAAGCTGATGAGACACACCAAGAAAGAGTTGTTGAAGCTAGGTTAAGAAGAGAGGTGATCATCAATGAGCAGCAGTATGGCTTCTCACTGAAAAAAAGCAGTGCAGATGTGGTGTTTGCTTTGAGTGTGTTGATGCAGAAGTATAGTGAAGGTCGAAAGAGTTGCACTGTCTCTTTGTGGATCTGGCAAAAGAATATGATGGGATGCTAAGAGAGGAAC
The DNA here is from genome assembly GCF_056152115.1 of Neolamprologus brichardi. NCBI lineage: Eukaryota > Metazoa > Chordata > Actinopteri > Cichliformes > Cichlidae > Neolamprologus > Neolamprologus brichardi. The sequence continues at coordinate 8,765,906 of NC_142112.1, forward strand.
TGTGGTACTGCATGAGGTAAGTCAGGATGTGAGGGTGGTGCAGGACATGTATGAGGACAGTGAGGCAGTGGTGAGGTGTGCAATAGGAGTGACAGATGTGTTCAAGGTGAGGGTGGGATTACATCGGGGATCTGGAGTCAGCAGGAGGGACAGGAAACAGAAATAAGTATACAAGAAGGACAGCTCATGCTGAATGGTATGGAGAGAAAGTTAGAGACAAGGCTGAGATGATTCTGACATGTGCAGAAGAGGGATAGTGGAAATACTGGACAAAGGCAGGAGGAAACAGGATGACCTCAGAGGAGGTTTATGGATGCAGTGAAGGAGGACATGATAAGGGTTGGTGTGAAAAAGGAGAAAGCTGGGATCAGGGTTGACATAGAGGCAGGGCCTCTGGTGTTGTGACCCCTAAAGAGAGCATCTCTCTCTCTACAATATATTATATATAATAACATTATATATATATGTATATATATATATGATCTCTATGATGGATCAGGTGATTACATAATATGTAATATGATCACCTAATCCACCATAGAGATCATAGAGGTCCTCTTTTGGATTGAGATCTGGTGACTGTAGAGGCCATTTGATTACAGTGAACTGAACTGTTATGTTTAAGAGCGCAATTTGACATCATTTGAGCTTCTTGACACTGGTTGTTATCCTCCTGGAAGCAGCCATAATGAGATGGGCGCTTCTGATGGATGGGACATATTTAATATTTACAAAGTATTAAAGAACACATAAGTCAATATTATATTGCATTACAGATTATATATTAATGGTAGATTTTCACTAATAGAAGTCTACTACAGTAGAGGAACCAGCTTTTAATATAAAAGGGAACACAGCAATATATGTATCCTTTGTACAGAAGCCCATGCTCATCAAAATTCACCAGTATGATTTATAATAATTTGAAAAATACTTGAAACAAAACTACAGTTTCTTACACATTGTCTATACAGTGTATTATGTAGACACAATTTGTAGCTCACTACTAAAGCAGGGTCAAGTTGGTTTTTCAGATTGAGTCTCCTATTTGTGGAGATATTTTGGTAAAATATGCTGGTAACACTAAATGGAAAACAGCCCTCAAGACCTTAAATTATTATTTTTTTAAACTGAATGGTCTAAAAAACTTACTGATATGCCATTTCTATAGCAGAGATACAAGTATGGTTTAAAAAGAGAAGCCTAAAATGAGAACCAGAAGGCAGAAATGATGAGCTGCATTAATAATTTCCAAACCTGTCTCACATTAACTGATGAAACCCATGTTAACTAGCACACTGTTTAGTTTAAATTGAAAATCCAGTCATAATTTTTTAGGAACTGAAGCACTGTCTCATAGCTCAGTTTAGGCCAGTACATATTCAATATTTCTATTTCAGCATTTAATTTCAAAAACTGTATTGGTGTGCTTTCCAATTTGGGTAGACCAAGACCAGATATTAAAAGTAAGACATAATAATATGTTTAACTTACCTTGTAGGGTCTTTACCGTAAAGTATAAGTGCTCTCAGGTGACTTTGTTGTGATTTGGTGCTATATAAATAAAATTGAATTGAACTTGAAGGCGATAGAGCACTATTTATTTCTCCTTCATTACATAAACTGTCACTATCTTCATTTGTACTTATAGTAGCTTGGGGGCAGTGAATGGTCAAAGACAGTAGTTGGCAGTAGAGTGCAAAAAGGTGCTTGGGTGCAGTGACTATCCAAGAGCAGTAGGGGCAGTAGAGAGCAAAAAGTACTTGGGTGCAATGACTATCCAAAACCAAAAGGGGCAGAAGGGCAGTAGAGAGCAAAAAGGCTCAGGAGCAGTGATTTTTCATAACCACTAGTAGCCAGTAGAGAGCAAAAGTGTGTGTATGAAAAGAATAGCAGTGTGTATAGAAGTGTGTATTTTTTCTCGTATTTCTATCTTTCTGAGGACCTCGCTCAAACTTTGAGAGAAGCATAAAAATGGCCTCTAGAAAGCATTACAGTGAAAAACAAGTGAGGACCATATTAAATGTCCTCACTTTCCCAAAAGGTCCTCACTCGTAAGGTCTTAAACCCACGCTTGTCCTCACAAGTATAGCAGAACAGACAGACACGTACACACACAAACACACGCACACACACGCACGCACACGCACACACACACACACACACACACGCACACACACGCACACACACACACACACACGCACACACACGTACACACACGTACACACACAAACACACGCACACACACGCACACACACAAACACGCACACACACACACACGCACGCACACGCACACAAACACACACACACACACGCACACACACACGCACACACACGCACACGCACACGCACACACACACACACACGCACACACACACACACACGTACACACACACACGCACACATGTACACACACGTACACACACGTACACACACACACACACACGTACACACACGCACACACACACACACACGTACACACACACACACGTACACACACACACGCACACATGTACACACACGTACACACACGTACACACACACACACACACGCACACACACACACACACGTACACACACACACACACACACGCACACACACGTACACACACGTACACACACGTACACACACACACGCACACATATACACACACACGCACACACACGCACACACACACACGCACACACACACACACACACGCACACACACGCACACATATACACACACACGCACACACACGCACACACACACACGCACACACACACACACACACGCACACACACGCACACACACACACACACACACACGCACACACACGTACACACACACACACGTACACACACACGTACACACACGCACGGACACACACATGTACACAAACACACACGTACACACACGTGCACACACGTACACACACATGTACACACACACACACGCACACACTCGCACGCACACACACACACGCACACTTACACACACACACAGACACGTACACACACAAACGTACACACATGTACACACACACACACGTACACACACACGTACACACACACACACACGTACACACACGCACGTACACACACACACACACGTACACACACACGCACGTACACACACGTACACACACACACACGTACACACACGTACACATGTACACACACACGTACACACACACACACACGTACACATGTACACACACACGTACACACATGTACACACACACACACACAGACACATACACACACACACGTACACACATGTACACACACACACACGTACACACACACGTACACACACACACACACACACGTACACACACACGCACGTACACACACGTACACACACACACACACGTACACATGTACACACACACGTACACACATGTACACACACGTACACATGTACACACACACGTACACATGTACACACACACGTACACACACACACACACGTACACATGTACACACACACGTACACACATGTACACACACGTACACATGTACACACACACGTACACACACACACACACGTACACACACACACACACGTACACACATGTACACACACGTACACACACGTACACACACGTACACACACACACACACGTACACACACGTACACACACGTACACACAAACGTACACACATGTACACACACACGTACACACACGTACACACACGTACACACACGTACACACATGTACACACACACGTACACACACGTACACACATGTACACACACGTACACACACACGTACACACACACGTACACACATGTACACACACGTACACACACACGTACACACATGTACACACACATGTACACACACACGTACACACACACGTACACACACTGATCTCAGGTCTGCTTGTTCCCAAGGACTGACCTCTGACCCCTGGGCCCCCTGTAGGGCCTCTCTCCTTCTGCTGGGATGGCCACGCACAAACCAAATGTGTGGCTGCAGACGGCTCTCCTGGATCCATCTCTGTCTGCCTCTGGCTCCTGGGGGCTGTTACATACTGCAACACTCCACACTCTGTTTTATATATTGTTGACTTATATGCACATTTAAATTTTTGTGTTTCATGTATGTTTTCTTACAGCTGTGGCAGTTAGGGTCATCACATATATGTAATAACTGAAATAAAGTGAATAGAAATGAATAAATAACCAAACGAAACCAGTTGTGGTAATCTCACCAGAATAATGCCGTGGCCGACTCGCTCACTGTGTTGAAGACAAAGGGAGGATAAATAGGAACCAAGGTTCTGTTGTTTTTGCACGACAGCACATATTTCTGCCTCGTCTCTGTGCAGTTCTACAAAGTTCTTGAAGTACAACTGTGTATCATCTGCAGAGGAATGGTGGGATAAATAATATGCTTCCTTATGACAGTACCAAGTGTGACTACGGTCCAGGGACAGACCCCTGACCCGTGACCCCTGACCCCTGACCTGGAACCTGTGACTGATTTCACATTTGTGCAGATCTAAAACAGATAAGTGAAATGTAAGATATGTCGACTCTTTAGATGCGACGAGAGCCGATCAGGAGCCTGTTAAACTGACTGAATCATGAAACCTTTTAATTCAAATGTCATTAACAACAGTATCAAACAGCAGTGAGATCAAGAAGAGTTTCTCACTCCTCAGGTCACTGATGACTTCAGTAAGACCTCTCTGTCCTGTGATTGGGTTCGTTCAGCTGCTGTTTTTATATCTAATAAAGATACAGGTCTGTGATGTATCACCACTGGATGTGAGTCGTGATGTGATTAGAGCAGAGTGCAGAGGGCGACAGCAGCATGCAGGGAGCTGCTGGTGATTTTTTAGATTTTACAGGCAAACATGTGGACGTGGTGCTTATGGCAGTCATCTGTATGCATGGCAGAGATATGACGAAATATTCCCTCTAATATTATAAACTTTGTTTAGAAACACTCATCACTGAAACAGCTGAAAGAATAATTACAATGATTAAAAAGCCTTCAGCTTAGTTTCATAGATTTCAAAATGAATTCATTGCTCCTTCCTGTATTCAGCAGATTCTTCTTCTCCAGGATGATTTAGGTGGACCATGTTCTGACAGGAGCAATGTGATCAATAACTCAAGAAGGTGCATTAGAGAAATCATTTTATAATAACAGTACAGGTAACGTGTAGCTTTAAACGTACTAATGAGCGTTTAGATGGATGAACAATAACCTTCTGAGAAAACGCTGTAATGATAAGAAATGGCAACATTTGTGATGTGATACTGACACATCTGGAAGATCAAGACTGTGGTTTTGTAAAAGGCCACTCCTGATTGGTTATTTGAGTTTATAGGCAGAGGATTTTAGTTGTGGGACATTATGAACCTTTTCTGGAGTCATTTCCATCAGTAATAATGTTTGAATATCCAGCGTTACACGATGTGGATGAGAGCTGTGGTTCAATTCTTTCTTCTTAAATTCCTTTACTGTGAATCCCCTGCTGCATGTAAATGTCCTGCTGTGATTCTTACCAAGATCTATGTGAATTTCATGTTTGTTTTCAGAACTACGCCCACTACAACAGACTGTAACAATAAAGAAATCATTGAAATGTCATTTTAATGACATGTGAGCTTTATTCACATAAACAGACACATGATCAGGTCACCAGTGCAAAGAAAGACATGATGTTAGTGACACATTCACAACCAACATGTTTGTACAGATGTATGTGAGCCACGAGTATCATCATATTTAAGATGTTAAGAAGACCTGTTCAGTCAAATAATATCAGCAGAACTTTCTATTCCTGCTCATCGTCTGCTTCCAATATTGTCCAATGTTACTATGAAATGTAGTAATAGTCATTTTGTATTTTGCAGACCTGATTCAAAGTTGTTACACATATTTCCAAGTAATCATCACACTTCTTGAACTTTAATAACTTATTAAACTGAAATTAGATTTAATAATAACTAGAAAGTGCATTTTCTGAAGAAACTGCAGTGTGAATGCTTGAATCTGAATGTATGCACTGAAATGAATTAATTGATGAAATTAAGTTAAAAATGTTGAATGAGATTAAAAAAATGAATTTTTAACCTGAAAACAAAAGTGCTGAACTGCTAAAAGCTGATGTTTACACAAAGGAAGAATTTGGAAAATAGCTGAACATTAGAAAAAGATGAGTATTGACAAAAGAAAATTTAGAGTCAGAAAACCTCTGAATTAATATTAAAAGTTTATATTCTTCTAATCACTTAAAAAGTGGAATTATGTATTATAAATCTCCAATTCATTAAAAAAAATAACTTATTAAAAATAAATGTAAAAACAAATTTGTTGAAATGAACTTAAAAGATGAACAAACATTCTGGAGAAAATACAAACTTTAATATGCAGCATAATGTTTTTCAGACATATTGTGTATATTATGTTTAATAGTATTATATACATCAATTTGTTTTGTATGTCATAAAAAAATAACATAAAAATCTTAAGTCATATTTTACAGCTCCTTTCTGAAAATGATTGGTAGAATAAATAAAAATAACTAAATTAAATAACTAAATAAAAATATTAAGCAACGTATGAAATACATGAAAACTTTTAAAACCACAACCCTGAACCTTTAAATTGTGTTGGTTTCTTAGAACATGGCTGAACAGCTGTTTCTATCAGTCTTCTTAATCTACTGATCTGTCTACACATCTTTTTATTACTCATTCTTTTTTGTGTTTTAATGTAAACAGAGTCCACACAGTGGTAAAAGAGAACTGTATAGAGATTTTTGAGTAAATTCAAATGAAAGCCTAAGGTGGTGACACAGTTTAACACATACAAATAATCAAATAAACACATTAGTCCTTTTTGTGAACATGGATAAATAAGTATCAATAGTTTACAGCATTGTTCAGCCATGCCACTAAATGCTTTTTTACACAGTGTTTTAACCTGGGCTCAGACACAAAGTCCCAAATTTAGTTATCTCAGTAAGTCCCTGCCTTTGAGTTGTGTTTATGACTAATTATTATACACAAGGCTTTATCCATCTGAACTCTAAGGACACAAATATAAAAAAACCTATACTTACCAGCTGATACCCCACACTACACACTAGTTGTGCCATGTGACCTGAAACTTTGGTAAAAACTCATCATAATCATTCTGTTAACACTGTTTTGTTTTTTTTAAAATACTGTTTGTTTTGCTGTTCAGCAGTTTAAAATGTTTTAGATTGGATTACATGGAATGAATTTGAGTTCTCTTGGGGGTTTTGTGTGTGTTTTGTTCTTAGCAAATTTTTTTTCCATACTGTTGAATTCCAGTTACCACATTTCTGGTCATATGACATCCCGAGTGCCCACTTGAAAAAATCCCCACAGTTAATTCAACACTAAAACAAATAAAAATATGTTAAATAAATAAATAAAGGTTTGCTCTGTGTTGAAATAGTAAATAAGCATACACTGTACAGAGCTCTAATAATGAAAACAATCCTTTAGCCTGTTGATCAGAGAGAGGCAGTCATTATGTCCATTTAAAACCTGTAATCAAAGAGCACAACGTTTCTGTGAAACTATAAAGTCCCAGATGATCCTCATCATGTCCAGTGACTTCAGAGTGGATCCTCCCTGTCATCCTGCCAGTGTTTGATGTGTGGCAAGCAGCACAGACGCAGGATAGCTGAGGCCTTGAAAGAAGAGCAGAAAACAGGAACATATGTAGTTGTAAATGTAAATATCAGTGATACTTGTCTTGTCAAAGGGAATAAAATAATGAATATGTTAACTTACACACTCATTTAGGGAGGCTCTTGACACTGCACAGAGGAGGCACAGTCAGTCTGACAATGATGGTGATCTCCAGGGATGTTTTCCTGAAGCAGCATTCCTGCCAACTGGCCATATGATCCAGAATAGTTGGTTTGTAATGAACAGAAAGGTGTATATATTAGGTAGTGTGCACTTAGAGCTGGTCCTGTAACAAACACATCCTGTAATAAACTGAATACCTGTAGTAGTGCTGCTGCAAATATGAAGCCCTTCTGTCATGTGTGGTTTCAAAGAAGGTGTTTTGGAGGCTCAGTCACAGAAACTGTGCAGTCTGTTCAGTCCTGAGTGTCTCAGCTCTGAAAGGGATGGATCACAGAGGGAAACACCTGAGTACAGACATTACAATCTACACTCCTAAGGTCAGGTGAAAACACAATTTAAACACTTTACAAAAACTTAATACATGTTTTAATGGAAATTATGTCATTAACCCTTTTTGATGCGAGTAAATCTCACCGACTGCTTGTGGGACAAGCTAGAAGGAAGACAGAATGTCTCCTGTGCTCCAGATGTGAAGTCTCACACTCTGGTCGTACGGCAATGAAGATGGTGATGATGAAGCCTCTCTGATCTGTGGCATTACAGTTTCTGGCTGCTATGTGCTTCACACTGTTGGCTTTTACGCTTTTAAGCTTGAAGAAGACACAGGAGGACTGTGTCTCTCTTAAAAAAAACAAAAAAACAAAAACCTAACAACCTCCCACCGCACCCCTCCCCCCCCACTCAACTCCCACCTACCCACTCAACTCCCCAGCCTCACAAGGTCCAATGTCTATACAAATGTAGGGTATCAGCTGGTAACAGAAAGCAAGTGTAACATATGTAGTACATATGTGACACTGCTGAAACACTTCTGGCCAGAAGTGTGCATTTATCAGCCAGTGCATTTATCATCCCAGACCCACCCTGATAAATACACTGGCTGAAACATGATAAAAGCTCATAAAAATGTATGTTTCATCGTAAGATTTATCCAAAAATATAATCGTATACTTTTGAAAAAGTTTAAAGATTATAACAAACCAAAATCAATAACATTTTTGTAAATAGTATTTTAAAATAAAGGCACACATAAAGTGGCTTAACTGTCATTATTGCTGTAATTAGGTATTTTAAACCTTTAGTCTGTGTTGTTCTCCCAGAAACAACGAAGAAGCTGTTGAACATATATGCGTTGTTTGGGCAATCCTCTGGTCCACCCTCCCTCCCTCCCAGCCACAGTGAGACTGGGGCAGCCTGGCAGGATTTTGAAGCCTGGCTGCAGAGAGGATATGCCTACACTGTTCGTTTTAAACTGGTATATTTGATTTTTCTGACATTCATAGATTACTGTAGGTGATTTTTAGATTTTCTGTAATAAATAAAATTGTCATCTTTTACTGATATCATTACTTAATTCATTTAATTGTATTTTATGTAAACAATTCAAACATTATACTGCAATGCAGGGCGTTTTTTCTTAAGCCAACTTTTAAATATCGCTCTACTTTCTTATGTCATTCAAAAATATAGAAATTACTTACTGTATTCAAAGATCTAGATCATGAATCATCACAGGACAATACACAGTATACAGGGTCATGGTAACTATGGTAGGTCTTCATGACTCCAGAATGGAGACATTGCTCTGGCTGAGAAATGAAAATTAGGTCAAGCAGTGTGTTCTTCTCTGTGGTAGGGGCAGTGACGACCTGTGCGTATCCCCTAGACTCAAACAGCTCCAGGATTGGTTTGTTTGCACTGGATAAAACATTCTCATTAAAATCACCACAAACTATGATGGGATGACAGTCCATGATCTCTAATGAGTCTAATAGGCTTACCAGGTTTTTCAGGAATGGCCTCAGAGTGTAGTCTGGAGGTCTGTACACAACTGCAATCAGAGCACTGACTGGTGCTTCAACCTTTAAAGCCAGAAATTCAAGGTCAGTTACATTATGGATGTACTGTTTTTCATGCACTTGAATGTCACTTTTCACATAAACAGCAACTCCACCACCACTTCTGTTTGTCATCTGGGGAAAGTTTGTGTAGGACAGGTGTCTGTTGCGTTTGAACAAATTGTAATTTTCCAAGTGGAGACTCTCTGCGACAAAAGAGCCCCGCAGGTGTGTTTCTGTTAGGCACAAAACATCTGCTAGACACAATTCATGGTGACTCTTGATGTCATTAATGTGAGCTGGCAGTCCCTCTGTATTATGATGAACAATGGTGAAAACGTCTGACCTGCTCAGTGTTTGTCTCACGTGTAGAAGAGGCATCATGTCATCAAGGTTGGCTTGTCTCATGTTCTCAAGCGCTGCAGTGATTTCTGGGTTGGTGAATATTTTTTTCTCCTCCATATCAAGAAGATACAGTCCACTGAGAGACGTCACTCTACTGACAGCTACGTAGGCCATGCCAGGCTCAAAAATGCTCTTAAGAGAGACAACAGCTAATGTGGTTGTCATACCCTGTACCTTATGTATTGTACATGCAAAGGCCAGCTTCACTGGGAACTGTCTTCGTACCACTCCTTTCTGCTTCAGATTCTCTTCAGCTCTCTCAATGTACACCATGTCGTCTGCTGGTGTGCGGTTATTCTTTCCAGATGTCTCATTATCCATTTTAAGTCCAAGCTTGATGATGTGTTGGTCATTTTCAGAGTAAACTACTCTAAGTAGTATTCCAAATGCGCCATTAACCAAACCATTTTGTATGTCAATGTTTCTGGTGAGCATGACACGAGCTCCTTCTGCAACCTTCAGTGTGTCTGGTAACTCGTTTTTACCTCCTTTCAATGGTCTGTCTTGAAGTGCCATTCTGCCAGTTCTAGGATCTTTTCTATAATCATCTGCATGGATGTCAATGACATGAGTATGGAGCAGAGCCAGTGTTGAAGAGTTGTGTGCATCCACTTCTTTATTAGTTGCAAAAATGTGCAACGCATCAGTCGGACAAAGGGCTGGTTCAGTTATGGCCTCTGACAACAAATCTCTATCTGCTTCGCAAAGCTCATCCAACTTTCCTTTCACACGAATTCTGTTCAGCATCTCAGCAAAGACAACATCATCTTTCTGACGCATAATCTCAGTCAGAGTGATCATCTGAAAATGCTCCCGCCACAGGTCGATCTCGGACGGGTCGTGCACACAGAGAGGTTTAGACTGTCGCACTGGGGGTAGCTGATAGAAGTCTCCGACAGCAATGACTGACATGCCTCCAAAGGGTCTCTGAGTCCCTTTGATCTGTTTGAGTCTTGCATCTACATATGCAAAGAGATGTCTTGACACCATAGACACTTCGTCAATGATGATTATTTCAGCATTCAAAAGTTCTGATCTGACTTCATCCAGCTGATTGCCAAGTCCCTGAATGGGAGGTTTTAAGCTTCTAGGCAGCTTGAGAAGAGAATGCAGTGTTGTTCCAGAAATGTTAAATGCTGCAGTCCCAGTGAAAGCAGTTAACAGGACAGTGGGTTTTGATATGTCAACGTCGTCTGCATATCTTGGCACTTTGCTCAGTATCTTAGATGCTTCTGAGTAGATGCATTTGATAAGATGTGATTTTCCTGTTCCAGCACCACCATTAATATAAAAGAAAAACTGCTCTGGATTTAGAGCACAGACTCTTTTAATGCACCAGTCTCTAACTGCATAAAATATGCAGGCTTGCTTCTTATTCAGATTCTGAAACATCTGACGTAACAATGTGGGATCAATAGCAGGGGGTTCCCTGATGGCTCTGACTTCTGTTGAAGCATCAGTCTGACGGCTGTAGTCAGGCACATCTTCCTGTTCATTTTCATTGTCTCGCTCTCTTTCTTGTTCAACAAGTGGCAACCTTACGAGATCTGATTCAGGTGCCAGATTACACCATTCGTCAGTCACACCTCTGTTCTGCTCATATTCCTCAACAGCGCTCTCGATCTCCTCACTGTTTTTCTCATATTTTTCTCTGTTTCTTTTGACAATGTGTTGCACGTACTCAAGATGGTCAGTACCTGGTAGCTGTACACAGCCAGCACCATAGAAAGCCTGATAGGTTGGCAATGATGGTGTTTTCAGTTCGTGGTCTGAACGATGAGGGAGGTACAGTTTAAGCAGTCTTCCGTAATATTGCTCTGGATGTTTTTCTTGTGAGCAGCGGTGAAATCTGATGATAGCAGGCTTATCGTTTTTGCGCCTTTGCACAAATCCCATCTCATTGAGAAGGGGCAAAACATCTTTACCTTTTGTCTGTTGGCCATAGACAATCCTGCAAGTAGCAGCAAAGTCTGCCATGCACATCTCCTCAAACTCTGGTGTTTCAGGTCTGGCTTTGTATTTGTCATTCAAAGATGTCATCCAAACATTGGAAGACTCGGGTGTTGTGTTGTCCAGAACTGACAGGGGACGACTCATTTTCACAGGATTATCATCAGTTGGTATGAAGATTACAGCACGTGAACATTGCTTCATGTGAAGACCACATGCACGAGCAACACACTCCTGTGCACTGATCTCTCGCTTCTTTGAATATGCCTGCATGACGGCTCTCATTTCATCGCACTCATTTACACTGTCCTTATGGGAGTTCTCAATGACAGTTTTCAGGTACTCAGATAGCCCGCCCTCTTTTTTTGATATATATTTCATTAAATAATTTGCAGCGCCGAAAGCATCTAAAACAAAGCTTATGTCGATATTACTGTTCCAGGCTTCAAGCAGATGTGGATTATAGCCATTTATCCAAGAGTCTTTTGGATCACGCTTTAGTATGATCGTACTCCTTGTGTTCATTTTATTCAGGTATCTCTCATATTCTGCATGTGTCAACTTGCATCTTGCCAAGAGCTGCTCTAAACTCATGGAAGCAGTTTCAGGCTCATTCAGCAGCTGGTTCAGTGGTCTGAGCTTGTTCTTTGCTGTTTCTACTTCCAGTGCATCATCCTCACTGGGTCTTGTGATCATTGTCTCATTGCAGGGTGGTTTAGGAAAACCAAAACGGCACCCGGAGCTTAAACTCCTAAAGCACGTCTTGGTGTGGTTCTTACTGTGTTTTTGCACTTCTGTTACTTTCTTGTACAGTTCAGGTTGTTTATGAGGATCAGGCAGCTGAGCTGTGATGTATTTGTTTATAAAATCCACAACAGTTTGCTCATCATCCTCCTCAAACACAGGAGCACCTTCTACCCACAGGAGGCAGTGTATGTGTGGACTTCCTCTGTGCTGAAACTCAACTCTGTAAAAGTAGTCAATGACTTTGCCAAGTGGCTCTGCAGGAGATAAGAGTAAATCTCTGAATAATGCTTCAACTCTCTTGTCAAACATGCGCATTGTTGTGACAGGATTGCTTCTCAGGATGTCACACTTTGCTGACCAGTCGAGTCCTTCAAAATTGACTTGTTCACCTTGCTGCCTTGTTATTGCCTCAATCACTTCAGGCCAGCGCATTTCAGCAGCTGAAAATGTGCAAAAGAACGTGGGAGTTCCCAACTGTCTGATCATGGCAAAAAGATCTCTTGTTGTTTTCTCCCAATAGGCTGGGGTTCCTCTCAGAGGCTGCATGAATCTCACTGCGTCTTTATTTCTCACCAGTTTCTCCACCTCGTGTTTATCTTGTAACATGCCTGAGGTTATTTTTCTCCCATCTCTGGTCAGAGGCTTTGCCTTCCTTAACTGTATTGTCATGCTGGAAGTAGCCAAGTGTATTTCAGTCACAAACTGTGCAAAGAACAAATAGTTTGTGTCTTTGGCAAAACGATCATCAATGCAGAAAAGTCTTGATTTGAAATACCCACTGGGGGATACTTTGATCAGCCTTCTTTCATCAAGTGTGTTTTGGCCTGTAGGAAACTGCACAGGGAAGGCCATGGCCTCCAGTTTAGGTGTTTTGAAAAAACTTATTGGATTGTTTCTCTCTGCAGGAGCAACAGAGTAGATTCCTTCACTGAAACATAATATCTCCTCAGCCACATCAGGGGGCTGCAAACAGGACTCGAGTGCAAAACCACCATTAGTCAGTCCATCTGCTTGCTCTGAATCATCTCTCATCTGTTCAAGTGATTGTTCACCATCACAGGGTAACATGTCAATGTCCTGTTCATTTTTATTTTGTGCTTCACTCAGTGCATTTTTCTCACAGATGTCAATTTCCATTAAATCAGCCTCATCATAATCATCCTCATTCATGTTTTCATCATCATCATCCTCCTCATCTTCATCAGGAAGTGTTGGATCACAGAGCTCAGCATCATCTCTGATGGTCACATCCTTATACTGTGGATGAATCTGCTTGAGTTTATGCAGTGCTTGCAGAAGTTTAGACCAGCTTACAGTCTGAAACAGCTGATGACCTTTGTAAGACAAGCGTCTCTTCAGTTTTACTCTCATCACCTGAGAATTAATTCTAAATCGAGGTAGTGCTTCAACAGTTTCCTGTACCTCTGATGGGACACAGACCACATTTCCTCTAATTGCTCTCTGTCTGCCTTTGGGAAGAGGAATGATCTTGGCAAATGGTATGCACTTGGCTATGAGATGTCTCTCCAGTATGTTGAGATCAGACAATTCAGCTGGAATATCAGCAAGATCCAGTTTATTGGCAACAGCAAGTGCTGGCATGGATCCATTTTTAAGATGATTGTGGCAGGTGTGACAAATCCACTCTCTCTTTCTCTCATCAGGTACATTGCACTGCTCATTTCTGCAGTTTTCATCACAAACATGAACAAACCTTCCTGTCAAACATGTTGCAACCACATGTGGGTTTTTGACATACTTTGACCTTGTGCAGGGTCGCACTTGGTTTGGAAATGAAGCCTTGAAACAGACACTACATGGGTATGATGGTCCAGCTTTGATGTGTGATTTGAACACAGATATGGCCTCGTTGATCACACTGTTGTCACTCTCTTGGGTTTGTCTGTTCACCCATCTGTATTTCCTTTTTATTTTCATTGCACATCTCATGTTGTGCATAATCCTAAATGCAAGATTACTTTGATACCTGTCTCGCATTAGTTGTTTCATCAGTTGTCTCTGTCTCTCTCTGAATTCTAAGTTTTCTCGATACCTTTTAGTGATGTAGCTTTTTTTCTGCTCTCTGAAATCAGTATTCTCATAGTAACGTCTTTTAATATATTGTTTTTGTTTTTGTCTAACTTTAGCATTCTCACAGTAACGTCTTTTAACATACTGTTGTTGTTTCTTTCTGAATTCAGCATTTGCATGGTAACATCTTTTAATATACTGTTGTTGTTTCTGTCTGACTTCAGGATTGTTTTTATATGCCTCGCTTGTGCAAGATTTTTTCTTTTCTTTGTAATCTTTATTTGAAGCATACTTTTGTCGTTCTTTCCTTTTTTGGTTTTCTTTTCTCTGATTTCTGGGTTTCTCTGATGCCATTAATCTTCTTTTCATTTTGTGCCTTTATTAACTTTTTTCAGTTTTTGTAAAACTATATCAGAAAGGTCACAGGATGCAACATTTGTTATTGCAGCATTTGATTGACATGAAAAACCATCCCTTGATGGAAGGAAACTTAATTCACTGCATAGTTCTTCAGTTGGTATATTAGGAGGTTCATTCTGATCTTCATATGATGTGAAGTGAGTCATGTGGACTTCTTTTTGTTTCACCAGTGGCGTACAAATGGACATTTGACAAAAGATGTTCTCAGTCAGATCAGTGGTTGTGTTTCTCCTTGAAGTAGAGGAGTTTGCTTCATCAACAGTTGTATCAGAGTGAGTAGGTGCCACAGCAGTGGCAGCTGCTGGTCTGCAGACTGTGCCTGTAATAGTATCACTCAGGTTGACTGTGCTCATACTGTAGAACTGCACAGGCTTCAGCTCATAGTTACAAGAAGGTGATATCTCCATCATTTCATAAGAATCTTGGAGCCTCTTAATCATGTCACTGAGGAGTGTGAATTTCAGCATCACAGCTGTACCACGATTACGTGACCATAGTGCTAGAGGAAGACCACTGGGTGTTCTGGTGTGTGGGTCAAAGAAACCATATTTGCCTGATGTGGATCTGAACACTGCAATACACAATCCACTCATAATCAGTAAGGCATACTGCACATCTGACAACAGGCAGCTCAGTCCTGCTTCAAAGTTGAGAAAGGTATCTACTGCTTCCTCTGGAGGTTCTTCAAATGTCCCATACCGGGAAGGCTGTGTCATATCGACATGATACATAGATCTGCGAGCATCAACTTTGCCTGGCAGCTCATCGGTTGCCAAATGAATACTCTTGGGGAATCTTTTCTTGGCCTCTTTGTACATCACATCACCTTTATCCAAGACCAGATTAAGGTCAGCTGTAGTCATATTTTCATTCTCATGAAGGAAAGCAAGAAATGTGAGCGAGTTACATGTGCACTGACTGTTTCTGGAGTCTCCATATTTAGTATGTGCCTGGCTGTGAGATGCACAGACATGTGTAACAGAGGGCTGGTTTTCAAAGTTTACTCTTTCTGCATGAGACGGTCCTGCCACATCACTGTGACGGCAACTTTTTACAATATCAGGATAACCCACCTGTGGGGCACTTGAAACCACATGTTGGTCTCTATGGTTTACCTGATGTTCATTAAATTCATGCTGCAGTCCACTCTTTACAGCATCCGCATAGGATACCTGTTGTACATGTGCAGGAACATGTTGACCTGCCTTTTGGACACCATCAGCTTTGGTCTTTGTAGACACACTGTCTTCTGCAGAGGTCTGAGGAAAATCACACTCAGCTTGTTCACATGTTGGTACTTTGTGAAACTCATGAAACTTCTTCCAGCGTTGTTTTGCTGCTTGTGATTTTTTCTGCTTCTTTGGCATATTTCCACACCTGAAAGTGTTTCTATATGTTCACACACACCAGGAGATGCTTTTGTCTTTATATTTCAGTTTTTATTTTTCTAAAAGAGTTGTCTCTGTTTGACAGTTTGTTCTTCAGTCAAGACAATATTATGCACTCTCTTTATTGGCTTGGCACAACTTAGCAGCAAGCCAAGAGTGAAAAACAGGTAGAGAGAAAATTTAGAAGAGAGAACAGACAGAGCAGGAGAGACACGGCTGGCAAATCACAATCAAACCGTGAATTAGTTTTCTTTGTTTGTTCAGTTTGTTCTCAGGGTAGAGGCAATATATGCACTCTTTATTGCTTCAATGGCTTGGCGTTTTTCAGCAGCAAGCCAAGAGTGAAAAACAGGTAGAGAGAAAATTTAGAAGAGAGAACAGACAGAGCAGAAGAGACACGGCTTGGAAATCACAATCAAACCGTGAATTAGAGTTTTCTTTGTTTGTTCAGTTTGTTCTCAGGTTGAGGCAAAATATGCACTCTTTATTGTTTTATTGGCTTGGCGTTTTTCAGCAGCAAGCCAAGAGTGAAAAACAGGTAGAGAGAAAATTTAGCAGAGAGAACAGAGAGAGCAGGAGAGACACGGCTTTGAAATCAAACCGCAATAAGGTTTTTTGGCTTGGCACAATTCCTCACAAACCACAGAGTGAAATACACATGGAAAGAAGGCAGAGACAACAGGTGGAGCAGGACAGAGAATAGAGGGGATGGGGGATTGGGATGTGAGACAGAAGTCTGGAGATCTCGTCCTTGTTCTTCTTCTGCACACTGTGAACAAAAAAGAAGAAAAAAATAATAATTTTATTAAAATGATATCACATGGTAATTGTATGAACTAATTGTGACTACAGAAACAGGACAAAACAAATATTCAAGCTAAACTGTTGTGGCTGCCATGTGCAAAAAATTATTATTCTAAAAAAGTTGGGTATTTTTTAGAATAATAATTATTTAATTCAATTGAATAATTAATTTTTAAATATATATATATATATATATATATATAAATGAGTGAATCATTAAATAATCACATGTAGTGTGATTACGAAAATGTACGAAAAAAATATTTTTGCCCAATTGTTAAGCTGCACATATGTGTATTTATTATAAAATTGTGTTTAAAAGGTCTAGCACAAAGTTTGAACCCATCACTTTACAGCTTATATTAGTCAGATTATATTTTTATTTTGGTCTACTTCTCTTGCAGTATGTGCACACCTACCAGACAAAGCACAGATGTCAGTCAGGTTCCTGAAAGTGTAAGACGAGAAATAATATGTTAGTTGTCTGTACAGTATTATCAGACTAACAACAGAAATAAAAAGCCCACAAGACATGATACACTGAACTTATAGTCAGCAGGGTAATTATAGAGTAATATAGCACACCAGCTGACACAGCAGCCATTTTATAATTAAAACTAATTAACTGAAGTATTTCCACTTATATAAGGCTACTGTTAGACTGCTGCTAGCCTTAGCATTGCTGCTAGAGCTAGCATTGCTGCTAGCATTAGCATTGCTGCTAGCGTTAGCATTCCTGCTAGCGTTAGCATTGCTGCTAGCAGCAGTGCTAATGCTAGCACTCTTACTGTTAAAACTGAGCCACAGTGGCAATAATAAAGCTCGTTTGTTACTTTTGTCTCACTGACTGCCAATAACTCTCACAGGAATATCAAAGGAATACTCTTTTTGACAGTTAACAACCGGTAAGGCTAGTGTTAGCACTATGGCTAGTATTAGCATTGTTGCTAGCATTAGCATTGATGCTAGCATTAGCACTGCTACTAACAGCAACATGTCATAAACTATATAAATAATAGTGAAGGTTATTCTTTTTTTTTTCGCTTTCTTTGTTTTTTGAACTCTGTTGAACTTTAAAAGGCCTTGCTATGTGAGTTTAATTGTCAAACATGTATTTTTACCATCATAAAAATAAAACAGTGCAATACTGAGTGTTTTGTACTTACCACAGCAGAGAGGAAAGCGGAATGACGACAGTTGGTCCAGTGATGGGTTAAAAACAAATGAGGCGTTCAGGTGGTGCTTGGAAATTTGACCATCAGTTTGAATAGCAATAATGAGCATATACATGTCTCTGTGTTGGTCTCTGTGTGTGTCAGACATAGAGAGAAAGAGGGAAAAAAATACACTAGACTCATCAGTGTACAAATTGGTACTTTTTGCCTGAGTACAAACGAATGAGTGACAAACAGAAAAAGAGGGCAACTGGCATTAAATGAAATATTTAAATATTTCATCTTGAACTGTTTTGTGGGTTTTATTTTAAGACTATTTTAAGTGTGTTAGTGGAGGGATAAACTATACAGACTATAAACAGAGACATTAAATGAGATTAGATTAGTAAAAGTTAGTTAAAATGTGGGAAAATCAACTACAGACAGGTAAATGTTGTGAGCTTTAATTATCAAGTCAGAAAAGATGATTTTAAAGTCATCAACTGACTCCAACTGCACACACCTGTGTGCAGAAGACCACCATTAAACAATAAGCTTGAATTTAACAGGCCAATCACAATGCTCTACTCAGTTGGCATATACTAACTACTGACAAACTATTAATCTGTGGCAAAACCCTGTCAAATCTGTCTTATTGTACCTATTGAAAAAGTCAATCTTATTACAACTGCTTAGATGCAACAGACATTTTACATTTAACCTTGGCAGACAAAGATTGAGCTCGTTAAGGAGGCAGGTGTGAGCCTGGTTGCTATAGTGACTGCACCCTATGGTTCCGGACACACGCACACAGACATGCGCCTCACTTGTGCTGCTTAAAATGAACAGAAACATCAGCCCGAAACAAATCGTTCCCAAATGAAAAGTAAAAGTCGTATTGAGAAAATTCTTTCAACGTGAGTGGCAGCAATGTCTAGTCTACTGAATTCTCAGTTTTCACGCCTGTGGAGTTTATCATATGGACGTGGTGACAGTGTAAAGGCAGCCTGTACTTCTGATTTTCAGACAAACTTTCTGAGCCATTTTAACATTAGAGTCTATGGAAGAGTTGGAGGGAGGAGGCTGTGCATTGGTGACATTTATGAAAGAACCATAACACCTAGTACAATAGTAAACACATTGGATGAAACAGGACAGCGATGGCTACGTTTTGAGGGTAAAATCATACCTGTAGAGCAAACGCTGCGGACACAGCAGCAGTTTTTAAAAAAGATTTTAAGATTAATTTTTTCGCTCCTCTCACTCTAGCAGTTGAGCTGTCTCACTCTAGCCCCAGCATTCCGTCCCATACACACCCATTATAAACTCTGAAACGGCTGAAAAAAAGCATGAAACTTAAACTGGAACTGAAGAAAAAGTATAATAGATATTAAAAAGATAAATACAAGTTGAATAGTTGAATGTCTTGTCTTCATTTTAAAGTTTGAATGGTGGCTCTACGTCAATGTATGTGGAAGTAGATACAGTTTAAAGAGGAGTAAGTTGAAGGAGAATTTGAAGGGTCTCCCCATTGAAATACATGGGAAATTTTTGTTGAAAAAAGTTGAATAATTTAAAAAATATAAATGTTATAAATGAGAAAAATACAAGCAGTCATGTCCAAAAGAAGAGGAATCTAACGGTGTTTGAATGGTTTTTCTAAGTTGAACGGTTTTGAAGGAGATAGAGTACAAAAAACGTACGGAATATATAAAATAGAATAAAGATGTAGAAGAACAATACTGTGAATGCTTTTACAAGCATTCACACTAATAATAAGAAGAAGAATAGCACGTTTTGTGTTTTGTAGTCCTCCCTGGTTATTACACAGACGTTACTGAACATTTGCAGGTAATAAGCCACAGCATTAAACATAATAGTTACCTTCACACAAAGAAGAATCCTGGGGACACAAATCAGGGCTCCAGCACTGAAATACAGTAACTGTAATACTATAATACCAAAATGCTGCAGCAAGAGTCCTGACAGGGACTAGAAAGAGAGAGCAGATTTCTCCTGTTTTGGCTTCCTGTTAAATCCAGAATTCAAAATCCTGCTCCTCACATACAAGGTCTTAAATAATCAGGCCCCATCTTATCTTAATGACCTTGTAGTACCATATCACCCTATTAGAGCACTTCGCTCTCGCTCTGCAGGCCTACTTGTTGTTCCTAGAGTATTTAAAAGTAGAATGGGAGGCAGAGCCTTCAGTTTTCAGGCCCCTCTTCTGTGGAACCAGCTTCCAGTTTGGATTCAGGAGACAGACACTATCTCTACTTTCAAGATTAGGCTTCAAACTTTCCTTTTTGCTAAAGCATATAGTTAGGGCTGGACCAGGTGACCCTGAATCCTCCCTTAGTTATGCTGCAATAGGCTGTCGGGGATTCCCATGATGCATTGAACGTTGCCCTCTCTCACTTGTAGACTCTACCTTACAATATTAGCTCCTTGACGTCACTGTTGTTGTGATTTTGCTATAAAAATAAAACTGAATTGAATTGAACTGAATTATAATATATTACCAATATATTGCTATAATATTATCATCACTTGGTGTCACAGTCACATGTATTTCCACATTATTACACTCAGTATCTGGTTAGAACTCAGTTATATGAATTCCAGTGTAATGTGTTACAGAGTATAGCATGGTGGAAAAGGATGGAGAGAATCCCCCTCTAAGCTTTTGGGTTGGCATAACTTTAGATTTTGTTTTGTATTATTTGCATGCTTTGGTGTTTGTGTTTGATGTGAGGTGTGGGCCACACCCATGTGGGAGTGGAGATTCTACTCTAGTCCAGCTGCCAGCTATTTGGAGTTGAGTACAGGGAACAGCTGATTGGGGAGGATTGGAGCCCTTCTCTATAAAGGGGAGAGGAAACAGGAAGTAGGTGTTGTCGTTTTTTTTTTTTTAGTAGGACACTGGTGTATCAGGGAAGCCTCGAAGATCCAGGATGAAGTGTGCACATTTTAACGGAAAAGATTTTTAACCTGGCCTGGTTTTGCTTTTAAAATAATCTGAGGATGTTGGAGGGAGGACTCATTTTTATTGGGATGTGAGTGGATGTGCTGGGAGGCAGGAAAACAAACACTGGACTGGAGACTCTCTGTGCCCCTGACAAGGAAACTGGACCAGTTTTGGGGAAGTTCCAGCTCCCAGGGTGTGATGTGGAGACCCAGCCTCAAACGAAGTCAGGCCTGAAAAGGTGGGTGGCAAGCCTTTTTGAGGAAGATGCAGTATTGATACGTTTTGGCTGCTTGTTCTTCCAAGTGACCACCTTTCCCCTGTTTGTAACCAGGCTAACAACCCTGACCGCGGTGGCTTTGGGCCTTGGATTCCTGGCCAGAGTTGTGTCTTCAGCCAGTAGTTTTACCCGGAGAAAGAGCAAATAAATCTTGTGTAACCCGCTGCAGTGTGCGTGTGGTGGTTCGTTACTGGTCAATATTAGAGCTACTACTTTCTTGTACGGAGGCCATTTTGGGCCATACATAACATAATGTTACGCAGCTACAGTCACTGTTCGTACAGGCTTGGCTGTTATTTAAATGTTACTCTGTGAGTAGGAATAACTCACACCTCCATTACCTTGTTTCTACCTTATTACACAATTATTAGCATATTATTACTGAGCTGGAATAGAAAGGGTTAGCCTACATTAATACATCATTGCTCCAGCAGTCAACACAGCATTTCAGTTTACAGTACGATTAAATGGAGAGACAGAATATCACCAAACTAAACAAACAGATCACATCAAAGTTATAAATAGACATGCTTGTCACTGCGTGAAATAAGTATTTGAGCAAAATATGTCGTAGTGCATATCTGGAGAAACCCTGTGGACACAGCAGCAGTTAGACATCTGTAGCTGGGCCCCAGGTTTGCACAGATCGCTCTCCTCTTTAAAGAAACTCTCTTAATCTTTCAGGTTTCAGGCTGATGGAAGGAGGCTCCTGTCCAAGATGTGATGGTTTCAATTCAATTCAATTCAATTCAATTCAATTCAATTTTATTTATATAGCGCCAAATCACAACAAAAGTCGCCTCAAGGCGCTTCATAGACAGAGAAAAACCCAACAATCATATGACCCCCTATGAGCAAGCACTTTGGCGACGGTGGGAAGGAAAAACTCCCTTTTAACAGGAAGAAACCTCCGGCAGAACCAGGCTCAGGGAGGGGCGGCCATCTGCTGCGACCGGTTGGGGTGAGAGAAGGAAGACAGGATGAAAGACATGCTGTGGAGAGAGACAGAGATTAATAACAGATACGATTCAATACAGAGAGGTCTGTTAACACATAGTGAGTGAGAAAGGTGACTGGAAAGGAAAAACTCAATGCATCATGGGAATCCCCCGGCAGCCTACATCTATTGCAGCATAACTAAGGGAGGATTCAGGGTCACCTGGTCCAGCCCTAACTATATGCCTTAGCAAAAAGGAAAGTTTTAAGCCTAATCTTAAAAGTAGAGATAGTGTCTGTCTCCCGAATCCAAACTGGAAGCTGGTTCCACAGAAGAGGGGCCTGAAAACTGAAGGCTCTCCCTCCCATTCTACTTTTAAATACTCTAGGAACAACAAGTAGGCCTGCAGAGCGGGAGCGAAGTGCTCTAATAGGGTGATATGGTACTACAAGGTCATTAAGATAAGATGGGGCCTGATTATTTAGGACCTTGTATGTGAGGAGCAGGATTTTGAATTCAATTCTGGATTTAACAGGAAGCCAATGAAGGGAAGCCAAAACAGGAGAAATATGCTCTCTCTTTCTAGTCCCTGTCAGTACTCTTGCTGCAGCATTTTGGATTAACTGAAGGCTTTTCAGGGAGTTTTTTGGACATCCTGATAATAATGAATTGCAGTAGTCCAGCCTGGAAGTAATAAATGCATGAACTAGTTTTTCAGCGTCACTCTGAGACAGGATATTTCTAATTTTAGAGATGTTGCGCAAATGGAAGAACGCAGTCTTACATATTTGTTTAATATGTGCGTTGAAGGACATATCCTGGTCAAAAATGACTCCAAGGTTCCTCACAGTGTTACTGGAGGCCAAGGTAATGCCATCCAGAGTAAGAATCTGGTTAGATACCATATTTCTAAGCTTTTCAGCGCCGAGTACAATGACCTCAGTTTTATCTGAGTTAAGAAGCAGAAAGTTAGTGGCCATCCAAGTCTTTATGTCTTTAAGACATTCCTGCAGTTTAACTCATTGGTGTGTGTTATCTGGCTTCATGGACAGATAGAGCTGGGTGTCATCTGCATAGCAGTGAAAATGTATGCTATGTCTTCTAATGATGCTGCCTAGGGGAAGCATGTATAATGTAAACAGAATTGGTCCTAGCACTGAACCCTGTGGAACTCCATAATTAACCTCAGTGTGTGAAGAGGACTCTCCATTTACATGCACAAATTGGAGTCTATTAGATAGATATGATACAAACCACTGCAGTGCAATACCTGTAATACCTACAGCATGTTCTAATCGCTCTAATAGGATATTATGGTCAACAGTATCGAATGCTGCACTAAGGTCAAGAAGGACAAGCACAGAGATGAGTCCACTGTCAGAGCCCATAAGAAGATCATTTGTAACCTTCACTAAAGCTGTTTCTGTGCTGTGATGAACTCTGAAACCTGACTGAAACTCTTCAAATAAACCATTCCTCTGCAGATGATCTGTTAGCTGTTTGACAACTACTCTTTCAAGGATCTTTGATATGAAAGGAAGGTTGGAGATTGGCCTATAATTAGCTAAGACTGCTGGGTCTAGAGATGGCTTTTTGAGTAAAGGTTTAACTGCAGCCACCTTGAAGGCCTGTGGTACATAGCCGATTATTAGAGATAGGTTGAT
Organism: Neolamprologus brichardi; assembly: GCF_056152115.1. Taxonomy (NCBI): domain Eukaryota; kingdom Metazoa; phylum Chordata; class Actinopteri; order Cichliformes; family Cichlidae; genus Neolamprologus; species Neolamprologus brichardi. The sequence goes on from NC_142112.1 coordinate 8,790,341, forward strand.
CATATTTAAGATCGAAGCATTAATTAATGGCAGGACTTCTTTGAGCAGTTTTGTAGGAATTGGGTCTAAAAGACACGTTGATGGTTTGGAGGAAGTAATTATTGAAGTTAACTCAGAAAGATCGATTGGAAAAAAAGAGTCTAACTTAACATCAATGGAACTAAGAGTAGCTGTAGATAATATTACATCTGTGGGATGATTATTGGTAATTTTTTCTCTAATGATAAAAATTTTATTTGTGAAGAAGTTCATGAAGTCATCACTAGTTAACGTTAAAGGGATGGTTGGCTCAAAAGAGCTCTGACTTTTTGTCAGCCTGGCTACAGTGCTGAAGAGAAACCTGGGGTTGTTCTTATTTTCTTCAATTAGTGATGAGTAGTAAGCTGTTCTGGCTTTGCGGAGGGCTTTCTTATAAAGCAACAAACTATTTCTCCAGGCTAAATGATGATCCTCTAAATTTGTGACACACCATTTCCTCTCCAGATTACGAGTCATCTGCTTTAGGGTACGTGTTTGAGAATTATACCACGGGGTCAGGTACTTCTGATTAGAGACCTTAGTTTTCACTGGAGCTACAGTATCCAGAGTCGTACGTAGTGAGGAGGTGAAATTATTAACAAGATAATCGACCTCTGTTGGGGTAGCGTTCAGATAGCTGCTCTGCTCTGTGTTGGTACAGGGCATTGACGATGATAACAGAGGCTGGATTATATTCTTAAACTTAGTTACAGCGCTTTCAGAGAGACATCTACTTTGATAAAGTCCACTCTCCACTGCTGCGTAATCAATTATTGTAAATGTAAATGTTATCAAGAAATGATCAGACAGGAGAGGGTTTTCAGGAAACACTGTTAAATGTTCAGTTTCTATGCCATATGTTAAAACAAGATCTAGAGTGTGATTAAAGTGGTGGGTGGGTTCTTTTACATTTTGAGAGAAGCCAATTGAGTCTAACAACAGATTAAATGCCATGTTGAGGCTGTCATTTTTAGCATCAGCATGGATGTTAAAATCACCCACAATAATTATTTTATCTGAGCTCAGAACTAAATTAGATATAAAGTCTGAGAAATCAGACAGAAACTCTGTGTAAGGCCCAGGTGGACGATAGATGATAACAAGTAAGACTGGTTTCTGAGTTTCACAGCTGGGGTGGACAATGCTAAGCATCAGGCTTTCAAATGAATTAAAAGTCTGTCTTGGTCTTTCATTAATTAATAGACTGGTGTGAAAAATTGCTGCCACACCGCCCCCTCAACCTGTGCTTCGAGATTTCTGGTAGTTAGAATGACTCGGGGGTGTTGATTCATTTAAACTAACATAGTCATCCTGCTGCAACCAGGTTTCTGTAAGGCAGAGTAAATCAATTTGTTGATCAATTATTAAGTCATGTACTAACAGAGACTTGGAGGAGAGAGACCTAATGTTTAATAATCCACATTTCACTGTTTTACTCTTTGGTTCAGATGTGGATACTGTATTGTTCTTTCTTTGTAAATGTTTAAGTTGTTTGTTGCTGGTTTTTAGTTTGTTTTTTGTCTTTTTGGAAGCAGACACAGTCTCTATGGAGATGGGTTTTTGGGGGGGTAGCAGGAGGAGAGAAGCTGCAGAGAGGCGTGTAAGACTGCAACTCTGCTTCCTGGTCCCAACTCTGGATAGTCATGTTTTGGGGGTTTTAATAAATTTGTCCATTTATTTGCTCCATCCAAAGTGGGATGGATGCCATCTCTCCTAACAAGACCAGGTTTCCTCCAGAAGGTTTGCCAATTATCTAAGAAGCCCACATCGTTTCTGGGACACCACTCAGACAGCCAGCAATTTAAGGAGAACATGCGGCTAAACATGTCACTCCTGGTCTGATTGGGGAGGGGACCAGAGAAAACTACAGAGTCCGACATTGTTTTGGCAAAGTTGCACACCGATTCAATATTGATTTTAGTGACCTCCGATTGGCGTAACCGGGTGTCATTACTGCCGACGTGAATTATGATTTTATTGAATTTACGTTTACCCTTAGCCAGCAGTTTTAAATTTCCTTCAATGTCGCCTGCTCTGGCCCCTGGAAGACAATTGACTATGGTTGCCGGTGTCTCTAGCTTCACATGTCTGAGAACAGAATCACCAATTACCAGAGTTTGACCCCCAGCGGGTGTGTCACCG